>NW_026883959.1:0-53505 GCF_032173495.1 Musca vetustissima
GGGGTTGGCATTTTTGAACGACATGGTTTTTTACAGTTTTTATGTTCAAATATGTATGTATTTTATTCATACATATCAGAAATGCATTAATTCATTAAAAAATATATAAAAAATGTTCAAAATTTAAAAAATTTAGATCAAAAGTTATTAAAACATAAAATGACTTAAAAACAAAAATTAATATGGTGAAAAATACAGTTAATTTCGTAATCATATTAGCCCATTTGAAATTTTGAGAAATCGAAGCCAAATGTTAAAAACTCCTTTTTTTACTCGAGTTTAATGGGCATGTTCAAAGGTGCCCCACCCATGCCATTTTACGGAAATTTAAAATAACTTTTTTTGTAATAAATATATATGAAAGAAATTGCATTAGTTATGTTTGAAATGATTGTTGGAATGCAAAAAATTTGTTTGACGAAAGAAAACTATCACCGAATTCTTCCTGCGCCCTTACAACCAAATGAATAAAAGTTTACAATGACACTGAGAAAACATGGTTACCCATGCACAATTTTTCGACAACTGAAAAAACAAGCCAAAGTGGTTTACGCATATAGAGAACAAGATTGCCATATACAAAAATGTGGTTGCGGGTCGGAAAAATATTAAACCAAGATTTTATGAGCGCTGTTCAAAGCTGCCCCACGTTCAAAGGTGCCCCCCTCTCCCCTACAAGTTACTTATTTGGTCCAAGAACTAACCCTATTGAAATTGGAGAAAATCGGTTCAGATTTAGATATAGCTCCCATATATATTTTCGTCCGATTTTATGCAAATGTTGCACCAAACTACCAATATTTGTCCGATTGAGACAAAATTGAACAGCGTACTGAATTCAGTCCAGTTTGACATCTGTGAAGTTCTGTTGAAACCGATTCAGATTTAGATATAGCTCCCATACTTAGTTTATTTTCGTGCCATTTTATGTAAAGTGTACACCAAAGAGCCTATGAATTAAAATCGGTTCCGATTTTAATATATTTTCATCCGATTTCATCTAAATAGTATACCAAATAACAAAATATTATTCGATTGAGACGAATTTATGTACCAAAATTAGTAAGTACATAGGTCGTTAAGTTCGTACGGGCCGAACTACGCCCCACGTGGGTGCATTCAAAACTATTTAGGTCGATCAAGACCTTTATATGGGAACTATGTAATGGTGTTATGTGATTGTACGATGTCCATGCTCCTACAAAATAGTGTTCCAGTTGAAGAAATTTAACGGATTTTTTTAAGTAGTGTTGGCGCCTTATTTGGGATTCCATTTTTAATTTGTTTTTGCAAAATAGTCAGGCTGAATTCCCAGTTTGTTGGTTTTATAAAAAACAAATATTTAATAGTGGGGAATGCATTGTTCGCCGAATAGTAAGGCAGGGAAGACTATAGTTTCTGATCTCGCCACTGATCCTCATCAGTTCCCTTAGTTTTTTGTTGGGATATTCTCCCCAGAAGCTATTTATAGCTTCTTTACAAAAAACCTTTCAAACACAAATGTCTCTTGTGACAACTCGAAGCTCTTGCGTTACCAGCAATACGACCCCAATGAGAAGTTCGTTTCGTTGGCGCCTGACTTGGTGGTCAAAAGGCATTTGCAGACAACTACAATACATGCATAGTTTTTTTTTATAAAAACAAGAAACTGGAATTTTAATATATTTTATTCACCAGGAGTCCGATATGTCAAACTATATACACTGTCATAAGAAAGTTCGGTTAAATATTCATAAATCCGGAAAACCGAAAATTTTAGGTAGCCTTTTATAAAAACATGGGCATTTTAAATACACCGCACCCATTTTATAAAGTCATCCTTCTAAAATCCTGTACAACAAATTACAACTCAATCGGTTGAAAATGCAGCTGAAGTATTTAAAATACCGGAAATGTGACAGTATCGTTCTAAACCGTATATGGGCAATATTGCCAATTTTTATACCCTTCACCACACTGTGGTACAGGGTATTATGTCTTTGTGCATATGTTTGTAACAGGCAAAAATAATCGAGGTAGACCCATGGTTCCTTTTGAGAATATGCATAGACTCACTTTCTGAGTCGATTTACGCATGTCCATCCGTCCGTCTGTCCGTCTGTCCATGTTAAATTGTAATCAAAGTACAGGTCGCATTTATGATCCGAATTGGATGAAATTTGGCACAGCTCATTTGTGTGGCCCAAGGACGAACCCTATTCAAATTGGGAAAAATCGGTTCAGATTTAGATATAGCTCCCATATATATATATATATATATATATATATTTTACCGATTTAATGTAAACGGTCCCTATATATCTTTCGATTTACACGAAATTTGGTACAGCCTTATCATTTAGGTCTAGAATGATGTCTGCCAAGTTTCATGAAAATCGGTCCAGATTTAGATATAGCTCCCATATATAGTTTCGTCCGATTTCATGTAAATGGTGCCCCAAAGTCCCTATATATATTTCGATTTGCACGAAATTTGGCACAACGTACTGAATTGCGCTTGGAATGATGTCCGCCAAGTTTCGAGAAAATCGGTCCAGATTTAGATATAGCTCCCATATATAGTTTCGTCCGATTTCATGTAAATGGTGTGCCAAAGTCCCTATATATCCTTCGATTTGCACTAAATTAGGCATAACGTACTGAATTGAGCCTAGAATGATCTCTGCCAAGTTTCGAGAAAATCGGTCCAGATTTAGATATAGCTCCCATATATAGTTTCGTCCGATTTCATGTAAATGGTGCCCCAATGTCCCTATATATCTTTCGATTTGCACGAAATTTGGTACAGCCTAATCATTTGGGTCTAGAATGATGTCTGCCAAGTTTCATGAAAATTGGTACAGATTTAGATGTAGCTCCCATATATAGTTTCGTCCGATTTCATGTAAATGGTGCCCCAAAGTCCCTATATATCTTTCGATTTGCACGAAATTTGGCATAACGTACTGAATTGAGCCTAGAATGATGCCTGCCAAGTTTCGAGAAAATCGGTCCAGATTTAGATATAACTCCCATATATAGTTTCGTCCGATTTGATGTAAATGGTGCCCCAATGTCCCTATATATCTTTCGATTTCCACGAAATTTGGTACAGCCTAATCATTTAGGTCTAGAATGATGTCTGCCAAGTTTCGAGAAAATCGGCCCAGATTTAGATATAGCTCCCATATATAGTTTCGTCCGATTTCATGTAAATGCTGACCCAAAAGTCCCTATATATCTTTCGATTTGCACGAAATTTGCCATAGAGTACTGAATTAGGTACAGAATGATGTGTGCAAAGTTTCCCAAAAATTGGTTAAGATTTAGATATAGCTCACATTTATAATTTCGTCCGATTTAAGGTAAATGTTGCACCAAAGTCCCTATATATCATTCGATTTGGATATAGCTCCCATATATAGTTTTGTCCGATTTAATGTAAATGGTGCACCAAAGTCCCTATATACCTTTCGATTTGGATGAAATTTGGGACAGCGTACTGAATTAAGTCTAGAATGATGTGTGCTAAGTTTCGTGAAAATCGGTCTAGATTGAGATATAGCCCCCATATATATTTTCGTCCGATTGAAGGTAAATGGCCCCTATGCATGCTTCGATTTGCACGAAATTTGGCATAAAGTACTGAATTAGGTCAAGAATGACGTGTGTTATGTTTCGAGAAAATCGGTCCAGATTTAGATATAGCTCCCATATATATTTTTGTCCGACTTCATGTAAATGGTGCACCAAAGTCCCTATATATCCTTCGATTTGCACGAAATATGGCATAATATTCTGAATTAAGCCTAGAACGACGTGTGTAAAATTTCCTGAAAATCGGTACAGATTTATATATATATATATATATTCGTCCGATTTTATGTAAATTGGATTCATAAGTAAATGAAGATATCGGTTTAGATTTCGATATTTTGCTTTAAATTTATTTACATAATTTCCCATTGTAAGAAGCAACTCTATATCTGACCAAAATTTAGTATAGGTTGCGGAATGAAATGTTTAATTTAATGTTAATGATCATTCAAAAATGCGACGTCCGTTAGGATCCCATCTGTTGAATATACCCATAGTGGTGAAGGGTATCATATAGTCGGCCCCGTCCGACTTTACTACTTTCCTTACTGGTTTATTATTCAAAAGTTATCGAGGTTTTAATTTTGGAAACAAATCTTAAAATTACGTCGTTTATTATATTGACCAAAAACGTTGATATAGATCTTCCTCCGTAAAATAAGAATATGAATATATTACAATAATCGCGATAAAGTTGCACATCTTCGCGAAATATGAGAAAAATAAAAAAATTAAGCAGATTACATCAATATTTTCATTATATTAATGACATACACACACCTAAAAATTCATTTCAAAATATATACATAATCTAAACACCATGATGAATCAAATGATATCAAAATCGCACAAGTCCGTGTTGCGGTTTGTAAATCACAGCGACAGCAAAACAAGATATTGAGGAAAAATATTTGTTTTTGGTTCGAAAAAATAATGCCATCATAATTATTTTTTTATTTTATACAAGAAATTTTCGGAAAAAAATTTTGGGGTTATTCTACTAGTTTACCCGAATTTCGCCGAAAAATTGACATATATAATAATAATCACTTTTTGTGTATAAGTATACGCCTTGCGGATTATATCAAGACCCTTCCGATAAATCTTGGGGTTCTATAAATAGGAATAAATCTTAAAATAAAATAATATTATGAAATATACATATTAAATTGCGTCTAAATCGCGTGATTCTCAAAATCATTTGATGCGCATGCGGTTTCCAGGAAGTACTGAAGTTTATCTTCCAATCCATATATATTTTGGGAAATTTCATTTGACGGCTATGATGTGCCACACGTTGCATTGAAATACCCAAAAAATCGTAAAACGCGAATAATTTCCGAAAACTCTATATGCCATTAACGCGCATCCGATTTCGGTGTGCACCATAAAAAATACATCGATCTATACCGTGTCCATTAAGAACCATGGATATGCCAGCTCACACTATTTTTGAAATAAATTGCGTACATCTCTCTTTCGGCTGAAGTATTTAAAGTTCTCTTTTCGAAAAAGATCAAAATTCGTATGAGGTCATTTATTGAAGCGGAAATGATCCACTGAAAACGCAATTAAATCAGCGATATTTTCAAAAAACATTTTTTGCCAAATTTCGTGTTTTTAGAAAATTTGGCCCGAAAAATAGGTTTTTTAGAAATTTGATCGCACAAAATTTTCACCTTCGGATGAGTATAGCTTTGAAGCTGTGCATACTACATACCCAAAATATATATCAAATTACTCAGATTCGCGACTAGAATACTCTTATAATCGATTTTTATAAATTCCTGTTTGCGTATTAAAGCTAGAAGTAAAATTAAAAAAAAAACACTCAAAATCGAGCTTCAAAATGTCAGCATCATTTAAAGGTAGATGCAGTTAAAATTTTGAAAAATTATACATAAGGGGCGTAGTCCCCATTTTGTTGGCTTCTAGTTTTACTTTGACACGAAGACAGTGAAATGAGTGGCTTAATCACAAATCGATAGAGAACATAAAAAACTTGTTCGCCTCAACCTATTTTTACACATTTTTTTACATTAAAGTATACACAGCTTCCACCAAAATAAAGTTTGGAGGTCGATATCATGAACTGTATGCAACGACAGATCAATTAACCCAAAACTATTCACTTTTTTCATATACTTAAGTAATTCCCGAGTTATAAAGGGGTGAACCTCCGCTTCAGCTATGTTAAAAAATTGGCAATATTACCCATATATATTTGAGCAACCCTGGCATCCACCATTTTGTATGCTGTAACACTATGCGCTATCCAAAATTTATCTCGACACTAAATCCAATACACGTTATTCTAGGTTCGATGTGGTACGTTGTGCACTAATTCGTCCCAAGCGGACAAACTTTAGTTATTTGGTACATCATTTTGATGAAATCGGATTGAATAATATATGGAAGCTATATAGGCTCCTGCATTTGCACCATTTGCATAAAATCGGAACCGAGTTTAACCAAACTTAGCATACATCAATGTAGACCCTATTCAATACTCTCTGCAAAATGTTGTCTCAATCGTATCAAATTTTGGGAGTTTGGTGCACCATTTCATTCTAGACTAAATTCAATACACGCTGCAAAATTTCGCAATATAGAACATAGACTCCTTGGTGCGCCATTTACATAAAATCGGACGAAACTATATATGGGAGCTATATCTAAATCTGAATAGATTTCAATTAAACTTGGCATAAATCAATCTAGACCTACTTCAATACTCCGTGCAAAACGTTATCTCAATTGGACAAATATTGGCAGTTTGGTGCGCCATTTACCTAAAATCGGACGAAACTATATATGGGAGATATATCTAAATCTGAACCGATTTCAACCAAACTTAGCATACATCAATATAGATCTACTTCAATACTCTGTGCAAAATTTTTTCTCAATAGCACAAATATTGGGAGTTTGGCGCACCATTTACCTAAAATCAGACAAAACTATATATGGGAGCTATATCTAAATCTGAACCGATTTCAACCAAACTTGGCACACATCAATCTAGACCTAATTCAATACTCTGTGCAAAATTTTAATTAATCGTATTAATCGGACCAATATTGGGAGTTTGGTGCACTATTTACCTAAAATCGGACGAAACTATATATGGGAGCTATATCTAAATCTGAACCGATTTTCTCCAATCTCAATAGGGTTCGTCCTTGGGCCAAATAAGTGACATGTACCAAATGTCATCCAAATCGGATCATAAATGCGACCTGTACTATGTTTACAAAAATACATGGACAGACGGACGGATGGACATACGGACATGCATAAATCGACTCAGTAAGTTATTCTGTGCATATTCTCAAAAGGAACCATGTGTTTATCTCGTTTCCTTTTGCTGTTACAAACATATGCACCAAGACATAATACCCTGAAGGGTATAACAAGGGGGTTAAATGGGGACTACCCCAAAAAGGGGCAAATATTAATCGTTTTTGGAATGGAGATTTATTACAATATACGGCTACAAAATACCAATTTGCAGCAAATTCGGTTGAAACCCAAAATACCGAAAATTGGGGTCGGAAATGAATATTTCGATGAGTTATCTCCTTACACGTGGCTACATTTTTTTGTTAGTAGAGCCTCTAGTTTCTATAAAAACTTTAAATCACATTTAATCAAAATTAAAAAAAAAATTATTTAGAAGCATGCAATGGGGTTTTTTTTTTGGCAGATAATATAAATCTCTTTTATGCTTGTTTTAATATCAACTATTATTGCTGTCATGTTTTTGTCTATAATTCACGTTACACTAAAGCCCCAACATGCTTAATTGCATTTTAATTTATTATTTACGTTCTAATAGTTTTTAAAACGTTAACACCAGTTATTCAAGTGTAAAATATAATGTTCAAATACAAATGTCATAAGGCTGAGTTATTACTCATTTTTTACACTTACTTTGACATTGAAATACTCCGAAAAAATATTTTTTCAGTCAATTGCCTGCCTGGCAAAGCAAAAAGATATTTTTTTGTAACGAATTCAACAGAATAGATGAATAAAATATACATGGTACAACAATGGTGCGTATAATCAACATCCGCTATAATAATATCGATTAAACGAATGATTTTATAGATTATATGAATATAAATTCCTACTCCGTTTTCCATATTCTATGTTATAAATTGATTCAACAAATGAATGCACATAGATATGTATATTTGCTAATATGTTAAGTACATAGGGGAGACTGGGGCACCTTCGGCATCGGGGCACCTTCGGCAATCGCGTTTTCGATATGAAGTTCTCACCGTACATCACTAGTTTCGATACATAGGTATCGAATATCGAAATAAATAACTGACACAAAGTTTGAAATTTCTAGCTAATAAGCTTATTTAGATACAAAGGTTTTTGTATTTTTATAGATGTTTCTGTAATATTTCAATTCCATTTCGTAAGTATTTCGTGTATAAAACTTTTAAAATTTTTAAGACAATATTATTAAAAAGTGGTTAACTACGATGTGTATTATTATAAAAATATTTAAAAATATAATCTTTTTACAAATCTGATCGAAAAAAATGAAAAAAACTATAAAAAGTACATTCGGGGTACATTCGGCATTTCAAAGTGGGGCACATTCGGCCATATACAGATTGTGCAATATTATTTCCGTAAAAGGTTTTTGAGTTTGTTTTTAAAACTAATCCTTTAATATGGTTCGAAATTGCATATATAAGATCAAACGTGCTTGTATTGACGAAAATGCGATAGAAAACCCCTATTTCTGATGGTGTGTGCGACCTTGAGATGTAAACGTCCGCCGCTCGAAAATAAAGCCATATAATTCAAACATTGTGTGGCGTATTAAAACCTAATAGAGCCTTTAGAGGATCAGAATTTCAACCAGACTGATAGCGATGACAATTACCCGGCTATGACTATGGTGCCGAATGTGCCCCATCAAATGCCGAAGCTACCCCGGGTTGGGGCACATTCGGCGAATTTGACTTTTTTTAAAAAACTGTAAAATTTTTTAACTAATACTATTTTTTTATATCTTTTTGGTACTATTTTTTATAATTAAGTGTCAGAGGACAAAAATCAGCCATAAAGTTGTTATTTGCATGTTTATAGAGCAGTATGATGACACCAATTCAGTTGAACGTACAATAAGCGGATGGTCATTTATGTTAAAGTATCTTTAAATGGCATGACCTGAATTTCTTGTGAGATTTTTACGAAATATTTCTTAAGTTCTGATTTGTTTTTATTATTACCTATATTTATTTATTTTTTATGCCTTCATTATACCTTTCACCACAATGTGATAGAGTATGTTATATCTTTGTACATATGTGACAGGCAAAGAGAATCGAGGTAGGCCCATGGTTCCTTCTGAGAATATGCATACAATTGTGAGTCGATAGTCCGTTCATGTATTTTTGTGAGCAAAGTTCAGGTCGCAAATATGATCCGAAGTGGCTGAAAATTGGCACAAGTCACTTTATGAGCCCAAGCGCAAATCCTTTTGAAATTTGTATAAATCGGTTCGGATTTAGATATAGCTTCTATGTACATTTTCGTTCGATTTTATTAAATGATCACCAAACTCCTAAGGTGAGTCCTATTGAGACAAAATTTTGCACAGAGAAGCAAATAAAATACAAAATGGCGTTATGGCTGGTTATTGTTCTCTGAAACTTAATTATAACCAGTATGAAAAGTAGTAAAGTCGGACTGGGCCGTCTATATGATACCCTTCACCACTTTGGTATATTCTACATATGTATCCTAATAGACGTCGCCTTTTCCAAGGAACATTTACATTAAATTCAAAGAACTTAAATATGTGATTTTTATACATATGTGAACCGACTAACATCAATCTGTACATACGCCATTCTGAAACCTAAATTCCATTTGATTCCGGCAGATTAAAAGTCGTTTGCGTACAATGGGACAAACTAATTTAAATCGATTTAAAGCAAACTTAATACACGCTATTCGGTATGCGGTACTGTGCAAAATTTAACCTTAAGGAGTTTGGAGCAACATTTACCTGAAATCGGACGAATATATATATATATATATATGCAAGATTTATCTAAATCTTAATCGATTTCAACGAACCTTGCCAGAGATTAGACTATATTAACTTCAGTACATTGAACACAATTGTGTCCCAATCGGACAAATTTTTGGTCTTTAGTGCACAATTTAAATAAAATATATATGGGAGCTATATCTAAATCTCAATCAACTTTCACGAAACGTAGCAAACCATGTCAAACTTCGCGCAAATCGAAAGATATATAGGAACTTTAAGGCACTATTTACATTTAATCGAACGAATATATATGGGAGCTATATATAAATCTGAACCGATTTCCACAACACTTAACACACATCATTCTAGTCTTAACTAGGAAAGGAAATATAGGGACTTTGGTTTACCTCAAATCGGACGAAATATATGGGAGCTTAACATACACCATTCTGGTCTTAATTGAATACGCTATGCCAAATTTCGTGCAAATCGAAAGATATATAGGGACTGTGGTGGACCATTTACATTAAATCGGACGAATATAAATACACATGGGAGCTATATCCAAATTTGAACCGATTTTCACAAAGCTTTACACATACAGTCTTAAAAAAGTAGTCTTAATACAGTACGCTGAGCCAAATTTCGTGCAAATCGAAAGATATATAGAGACTTTGGTGCACCATTTACCTTAAATCGGGCGAGCATATATATAGGAGCTATATCTAAAGCTGAACCGATTTTTCCAAATTTCAATGGGGCCAAATAAATGAGCTGTGCCAAATTTCATTCAAATCGAATAAAAAACCAGTGAGCGGAGCAGTATAGTCGGACGGGGCCGACCATACGATACCCAAACCCAACTACCACGGAACTCTATCTGTCTGTGGATGTTTATTTCGAACCTGGGCAATATTTCGTGATATTTACACCCTCTGGCCCGATTAGAGGTCAACAGCATCTGACATATTTTTCGAATATTACTATTCATATTCAGTACAGATTCCCTTTACCGTGGGTTGTGTTGTGATTTTCGGCCTATTATTGGCATCGACTCGAAAAAACACAAAAAATGGTATTCGGTCCACTTCATCCCATAATTATAATCTGATCATCGCCGAAAGTTATAGGCGTTGTCCTTGACCATAACTGCAACCTCATGGCAAATTTTAAAGCGATCAGCTCTATATTTCCGCCTTCTAGTGCGGTAATGGGTTACTAAATAATATCTGAGTAGGTGAGCACCTGTAAATATTTAAGTGTAACCCCCACATAAGACGTCAACCACTCCTGTTGGATATATTATCAAATTTCCGGGTCTATGTCCTTCACGGGGAAATATATACGCCATAGAATACAAATTTTGTAATTTTCCACACGAAAGTCAGGGTCCTTTTGACCCGCTAAATATTAACCGATCTTTATCAAAACAGGCATGCTTATTCTTTGGCCAAATCCCCTTCTCCATGTAAAAATTCGCGAAGTTTGGGTCATAATTGCGGCCTTTAGAGCAACCAAAAAAAAACCGACAAAATTTAAGTATTTGGTCCATTGGTCCTAAATATTAAACGATTTTACCAAAAACAATAGGGGTCTTCATTGGGCCGAACCCTTCCTACATGCAAAATTTCGTGAAGATTGGTCCATAACTGTGACCTGTATCGTGTTTAAAATTTATAATGGACAGACGGACGGACGGACAGACGGACGGGCACACATGTCTAGATCGACTCAGCTAGTCGAGATATGATGATCGGTATACTTAAAGGTGGGCCTTGGACCAATATTTCACGGCGTTACAATCTCTTGGGACTGCACAAAGCTATAATACCCTGACAACATAGTTGTGTAGGGTATAATGAGACCTGTACTTTGTTTACAATTTAACATCAACAGACGGACGGACATGCATAAATCGACTCAGAAAGTGATTCTATGCATATTCTCAAATGGAACCATTTTTCCTGTTTCAAACATATGCACAAAGACATAATACCAAATGGGCGAAAATTTATAATTTTTGAGAGGCAGATTTGTTACCGTACACAACTACAAAATTCCTAATTTTTGCGCATTTGGTTGAACTCAAGAACCCCAAAATATCGAAAATAGAGGGTAACCTTATATGGGGCTACCGGAAAAAATATTCTGTATTTATACTGTTTAGTGGAGAGATTTGTCACTCAATAAGAACTCAAACTCAATTCGGTCTACCAGAAAAAAGTGTACCTATATTTAAAAAAAAAAATTGGGTGGTACCCATATATGCGGGCTACCCAAAATAATGGACCTATTTTTATAATTTGCAGTGGAGACATTTGCTACCCAATAAAACCCCAAAGTACTAAGTTACAGCCAATTCGGATAAACAAATCCGATCAATCCGATATGGGGGCTACCAGAAAAAGTGGACCTATATTTACAAGTTTTGGTGGAGAAATTTGGTACCCAATAAGAACCCAATATACCAAATTTCAGCGAGATCGGTTGAAAACGCGCTCAAAAACCTGAAAATACCGAAAATTGGGGGTGACCTTATATGGGAGCTATGCCTAAATGTGGACCGATATAGCCCATATTCGAACTTGACCTGCCTGCAGACAAGAGAAGACTCTGTGCACAGACGAATCGCCATGCAATCAATAATGTATATACTTTATAGGGTCGGAAATGATTATTTCGATGATTATAACGGAAAAACGAAATATTACATCTCTTAAAAAAACTCTTTAATGGCTCCGCCCATTGGAATTATTGGTCCGTATTGAATAGAAAATATCCCTATCAAAAATTATTACTATTGGCGAAAGTTTTACAGTGTAGACCCGAAAAAATAGTATAGATTTTTGACATGATTTTGTACCAATTGGCTTTAATTCGATATTTTGGGCTCTCATTGTGATCAAATATTACTACCAAATATTGGTCCATGTTTGGGTACAGCCAACACGGCACACCAAATTTATTGCAATTTTTTTGTTTTATTGCAATTTTCCAACCTGATGTCTGCAGCTTGATATTTCGTTTCATCCTGGCAGCATTTTGCATAAAAGTAGCCATCGATTTTAGGTATATTAAAAAGCCCACCTCGTTATGGAGGAAATAAAAAGTTCGGTCAGGTCAAATGTGGACATTTTCAATTGAAAATAAAGATAATGTATGTTTTTACAGATTTACAGCATCTGTTCACAAAAGCACATACATGTGAACGGGTTGTTAAAGCACCTGTCACTTATAGCACTGTTTTAATAACAACAATACTGAGTGCGGCAACAAACACTGCACTTGATATCATATTGAACCGTATCTACCCTCTTAATGAAAGCCCTTGAGCGGACATTTCCTCGACGCCTTTTTTGATTTTGCCGACTTTTACTTCTTCTACGTTTTTTAACAATACTTTCATTTGCATTCTTATCTTCTTGTTCAGACGCATAAGGGTGTGCGTATGTGTGTGTGTGGCATTTTTCTTATGGCAATGTTAACCACACTCACGTACACAGACGCACACATTGTCAAAAGATGACAACATTAAACATTCGAAAAGCCTGAAGAATACATTTTGTTGGTGCCTGTCGAAAGGAAAGTTGAAGGTGAAATTTCGGAATTATAGGTTAATAATAACGCTACGGGCGGATCATTGAAAGCAATAAGAATATATTGAAAAGTGTATATACGAATATGTATTTTAATGCACGGCACAGAAGCTGATGTGTGTCTTGCAGTGATTTTATGTTCGCATTTATTCTTTGTTTGTTGATGTTGTTGTTGTTTTTCTGTTTTTGTGGGGAGAAGAAAATAACAATTAATTTTTAATTATGAAAAGAAACGGAGAAAGAGTTATTGTATTGCACTGTTATTGGCGTGTGTATGTGTGTGCGATTTTTAATTTATTTATCATATTAATTAAAGCATTATGCGCGGAAGGTGTTAAAACAAATTATGTTATAAATTTCTTAAGGATAGCCCGTTTGAGAATATACTTGGAGAAGAAAATTGATGAACTTTGGTGAAAATTATTTGGGTTTTCAGCAAGAGATGTCATTATATATATATATTATCTGATTTTTATTTTATAAAAAACAGTTAAAATGAAAACAAGTAAAACCGTCGTTAAGTTCGACTAAGCCGAACCTTTTATATCCTCCACCATGAAGTGGATATTTTTCATAACTAAAAACAAGCGGGATTTTAACATGGGGGCCATGCAATAGTAAATAGCTGCTGGGAGTTTTTTATACCACGAGAAAACTAAATACCAAAATACAGACACTCGATTGCAAAATAGGGTTAGAAACCTGAACATAAGGTTATGTAGAAAAATTGACTTATGCTAAAAATGTTCTTTGAAATCCATGAATGCCACATCTCAACCACTTTGTACCGAGTATAGTAACTTCTGGACCCTTGACACAGCTATAAAGGAATTAAGTCTTTATATGGAGGTTATGCCCAAAATCTTTGAGATGTTGCACACACATTGCTACTACTTCTAGGATTTTACAGTCTCGCTATATTTTTGATATTTTGCAAATGTTAGCCTCATTTTCGGAAAATGAAAAAAGTAATCCAGAAAATTTTCAATATATGTTTGAAGTAGCCTCGATACGAGTGTGTCCACGTTTTGGTATAGCATAAAACACTACCTCACACGTTCGGTATGTTAAAGCCGCCAGCCCTACAAAATGGAATTTAACTTTGCATGTTGCATTCTTGGGGAGTTAAAAATCTTTTTGGAACATGTTCAATTCTAGGATAATTCATTCTTTTAGGGTAAAAACGTATTTGCAGTTAGATATAGGTCCATGTTTAGGTAAAGTTATCGTCCCGAATTTTGGGAATATTGCGTTCAATATAGTTGCATGCAAAAGGTCCCGCTCATGTGCGGTAATTTGGCGTCATGGGTTCTTTATGAATAAAAAATGTATTTGCAGATAATTTTTTCAATATATGTCCATGATTTGACATAGACCTCACATTCTTCTTCAGTTTATATATTTCTTACGGTAACCGAAAAAAGCATTAGTACTGCGACTGCAAGGTTTTCACCATCCTCCTCAATAAGGTGGGGTGTATATTAAATTTGTCATTCCATATGCAACGCCTCGATATATTCACCGGAGACCCCATAAAGTATGTATATTTTTGATCAGAATAAAATTCTATGTCGATTGATGGATGTTGAAATAACGATAGGAATCGCAATATATTATTATTCTTATGATGGTTGGTATTGCAATGGTGTATATCGATTCGCGTTTTAGTATAGCAGCCATATAAAGATAATCCCACAAAGACAACGATAGACCACACACATCTACAGTGACTCACCAGAAATTTCGGGAGCTTGGTTGGGAAGTTTTAATGCCTTTTTGATGCTAATAGAGAGCAGGACTTATATGAGAGAGGTATTAGGAAGTTACCTTTAAAATGGCAACAAATCATAATACCAATCGGTGTATATTTGTTCCAAATCGGACATTTCGAAGCATTTTAAATAAAGTCTTATTGTTCATATAAAAATAATGGATTTCTTTTGGCCCAACCTAATATTTTGGATTTAATATTTTCAAGGCTCTTTTATGAGAAAATTTTCCTACCAAAAATTATCAACATTGGCTCATGTTTCCGGGTAGAGCCCATATAACGGCAACACTCATTATTCGGTAATTTGGGTTGTTTTTAGCATGTTTTTTAACGGAATTGGCTATAATTTGCTTTTTAAATGTTATCAAATCTTCCTACTAAACATGATCAATATTGGTTCACTTTTTTTGTGAATCCCCCATATAAAGCTACATCTAAAAATTTTATATTTTGGATGCCCATTGAGTAAAAAATCTCCTTACTAAAAATCCCAGCAACCCCCGAAAAATGTGTGTACCATATAATGGTGCACCCATTATTTGAAAACTTGGGGTTTTTAGGCATGTTTTTCAACCGAGTTCGCTCGAATTTGATTTATCAACTTTTTCCGGGGTGTCAACTCTGTCTACCAAAGATTATCAATGACATCTTACGCGTTGATATAGCTCCCATAGAAAGGAACCATCCCATTTTTGGTATTTTGAAGATTTTAGCTTCATTTTTCAAGCAATGGGACTGTTATTTGGTATAAAGGAAAAGTGTCATCGACCGACCTGCGCTAGATGTAAATAACGACGAACCTTTTAGTGCAACGGATTTAGAACAGAAGTAATAGTCACGGAAACCCACACAATTCTTTAGAACACAAAAAAATTATGGGGAGACCCAAATGGGGATAAGAAAGAGCAATTTTTAATGCTAAACAAAATGGAATTCAGCAGACTGACAGGTATTCGCACAGGACATAACAGCATACAGTCCCACTTATACAAGATTGAATGCGATCGAAGTGTGTGAAGAAAACAACGAAACATTAGAACATTTCCTGTGCCACTGTCTAGCCTTTTCGAGCTCGCGACCACTATTACACTATGCGACAAATTTAAATTTTTTGATAATTACCGGGAAATTCCAACAGATTATGAAAGAGGGGCTAAAAAAGGAAGACATGTGTATCGGCGTTTTGAATGTTTACGTCGGGGGTAACCTAAAAAGGGTGGACTATGATTTCTTGAAATCCTTGCATTTTAGGTATATAGTGTCTTTGGCAATATTACTTTAACTGTCAACCGATTCATTGAAAGGTTTTTTCGTTCCCCTTTTCCAGAAGTGATTGAAAACTCATTCACAATTGGGTTAAAGCTGCTCAGAATATTCTACAGAAATATTCAGCATAATGTTTTGCTATAAGTCTCACAATAGACTAAAACTCAGAAATCAGCCTAAACGTCAAAAATCTTAAATAAAAACAAAAAATCATTTTAGGGTAAAAATCGTACTTATAACCAGTTTTTACCCATTTTCCCCACAAGATGTCGTATTTCAAGAAATCATAATTCGAAAATTATCAAAATTCTTGAAAAGGGGGAATATTGACCCCCCTTTTTAGGTTACCGCCTATACACGTGTCTTCTTTTTAAGCCCGGTAGTTATTTTTTGTGTTGCACAGTGTTATTAGGAAATGACACCTTTCGTTAAATAAATGAAATGACACCTTTCGTTAAATAAATAAATAAATAAAACCAGAATTTGCAGATGTTTAGAAAAACCAAATCTAAAGATGACATCTTCTAATTTACTTCCATCTCTAGAGCGTTGAACAGGCTACTCGCTGGCTTAAGTGTATGTCCTTCTATTCGACATGTGGTGGTTAAAACTACCCCTCCTCTCAACCTAACCTGTAAATCTCATATAAAGTGAACGGAATATCCAATCGAGTCGAATTTTTGCTATAGTAATATATTAACCACACATATAGATCAAGTTTGAAAGTGGAATCCGTCGGTCCTCTCCTTCTGGTATCTCCCCCACAAAGTATCCAAATTATATAAGTCAGCAAATTTTATTTGAAGCGAATAAAAAACCCCATTTAATTTTTCGCATATCGAAATATTATACCAAATCTACTTTAAATCCGAAGATGGGGTCTATAGGGCAATCTCTTCTGATACCGCTGCACAGATGGTCAACTATATGATAAAAAACACATAGAACGAATAATAAAATCTTTGTATAATTCCGTAGACCTCCGCAAGTCATAGGCTGGGGGTATATATCTGTCAGCAACACCAACTGCAAAAATTATAACAACACTTTTATTATAAAATGTATAAATAGTGTTAAATGTACACAAAACTATTTACTAAAATAATAACTGAAAATATATATTCAACTAAATCATTATATAAATAGCCAGTGATCAGAGCTGAATAGTCCGCACGGATTTGACCATATTATACCCTACCCAAATACCAGTGGATTTTAATTTTCATCGATATAAAGTAAATTAAAGTGCAAAGGGTGATCTTTCCTATGTTGGCAAATTCTCCAGCACCTGTCTTCATTCAGAAACCATGGAATGGGAATCTTATAATTTTTCACATACAGAAAGGGATGTATAAACAACGATTTTGTTCGATTTGATTCCGTAAATCCATCCTCAAACTTCATCCAGAACTTGCACAATTTCTAACGATATGCGCGATATTTGAATGTAGGCAACATAATAACTGGCAATATCTGTACTGATACGTTCCATTAAAGATTTATGTCCAAAAGTTTGTTCAAAATGAATGGAATAGATGTATTTATCATTATATTTTCCTCAAAAATCATTATTAAGGCAGATGGGGAGAACAGGAATTTCACTCACTAGGAGGCCAAATCCTTAGTTTTGGCCGTCTATAATTAAATAAATTCTAAAACCAGAAAATAAGGTGTGGTTATATTTCGATAACGTTTTATACATACTCCCACCATTTGTATAAATTACTAAAATAACACACCAAATTATATAAATTTAATTATAAATAAAATTAAAATATTACCGATTTGTTATTTGTTATTATTTTTCGCAAAATAATCATAATAAATGAACAAAAGTTTATAATTGCTGTTTTTGTTTTGTTGACACATGCACACACAAACACTAGTACTTACAGTTGTTTAGCGGAATTAAAGGATTTTCAAATGAAATTGACAGCTGGACATTGATGATGACAGATTGAAAAAAAATCGAATAAATGTTGGTTTTTGCAAATAATTTTGATAATTCATTTGTATTGGAATTGAAATGAGCAATGATGTTGTTTTGTGAATGAATGGATGTGGGTTTTGTTAAATAAATCAATGAATGAATTGCGATAATAACCATGTGTGCATAACATATACATGGCCTTTTAAAATATAATATAATTTGTTTAAAAACCATATTGATGATATATTACATAACATTTATTCTAAATTGAATAATAGTTTTCGTCATTGAAAATCATATTAACCAGAGTAATATGTCGACATCAATAAAATAATTTTATTTGTTTGTATTTAAAAACAAATAAATATTTTGTAATTTGATTAAAACGCAGCTCAATAAAATTATAAACTGAAAGTAGTGTTGGGTATCATACTGTTGATCCACATATCAATTTATAGAGCCGGAAGAGGATGACATAACCTCATACTTTTCTAAATTACCTACTGTCTTACATTAATTTCTTGTCTCATATATGTCTGATATTATTGATGCTTGATATATTCAAATATATATATATATATAAAACCAGTGAGCGGAGCAGTATAGTCGGACGGGGCCGACCATACAATCACGGAACTCTAAATTTCTGCGGATTTTTATTCCGAGCCTGGGCAATATTTCGTGATAGATGCACCCTCCTGCCCGATTAGAGCTCAAAGCACCTCTTTCTTACACTGACATATTTTCCGAATATTACTAATTGCAATACAACACTTCTAATTACTTCTCCAAATTCCCTTCGCCGTGGGTTGTGTTGTTATGTTCCGCATATAACTGTGACCAATAGATCGACTCGAAAAAAAGACAAAAAATTAAGTTTTCGATCCATTTCATCCCAAAAATTATTATCTGATCATCTACGAAAATTATAAGCGTTGTCTTTGACCATAACTGGAACCTCATGCAACATTCGAAAGCGATCAGCGCTATATTTACGCCCTCCAGTGGGGTAATGGATTACAAAATAATATCAGAATACGTAAGAATATCAGAATACGTAAGATTTAAAGGTCAACCACTCCTCTTGGATATACTATTAACATCTCGGGTAAATGTCCTTCAGGAGCCAATATATACGGCATATAATACAAATTTTGGAATATTTCACACAAAAGTCAGGGTCCATTTGACCCGCTATATATTGACTAATCTTTATCAAAACAGGCATGCCTATTCTTTAGCACGATCCCGTTCTCCATTTCGCGATGTTCGGGACATTATTGCGGCCTCTGAAGCGACCAGAAAAACGGACAAAAATTTAATATTTGGTCTATTTCATCCCCTAAATATTAACCGATCTTTACCAACAACAATAGGGGTCTTCACTGGTCAGAACCCATCCTACATGCAAAATTTCGTGAAGATTGGTCCATAACTGTGGCCTGTATCGTGTTTACAAACAATAATGGACAGACGGACGGACACAAATGTCTATATCGACTCAGCTAGTCGAGATATGACGATCGGTATACTTAAAGGTGGGTCTAGGACCAATATTTCGCGGCGTTACAAACTCATGGGGCTGCACAAAGCTATAATACCCTGACAACATAGTTGTGTAGGGTATAAATATTATAATAATAAATTGATTTCTTACATTAAAATTAATGGAATTACCACATATATACAATACAAAACACATACATTCTCACTTCTTCATTTATGTCTTACCTCTATTTCTTCTTCTTATTGCCCTTACATTGTTTTTATTGTTTTCCATTAATTTTTGGGAAGATTTCGTTAAAAGGATTAAATATTCTGATATTCGACATAAGCGCATTATGTATTTAAAAGGTTGGGTGGAATAATGGAAGGGAGGTTGTTGCACAGTTAATGTTGTTATTATTATTGATGATGCTGTTGTCGTTGTATAGTCAGCAGTTTTGTAATTGATAGTCTGACTATGTATGTGTGTGTAGTACTTGTAGTAATTATGTAGACATTGCATTACTAAGCTCGTTAAGAGGTAATTGCATTAACTGCTTGACTTGATATAAAGTAATCCAATAAAAGTGTTATGTTAAAGGTGAATAAATATTCTATTACATTACATATATGTGAAGGTATTTATGTATTTTTCAGTTATATATTTGTCTGCGTGGGTTTTATAAAATGTTAATTGAATTTAAATAAAATATTTGGAGTAAGTAATGCAAATTAATATTAAAGTAGTAGGTTTGGTGTTTTTGTTAGAATTTCCAATGAATTTGTGTATACCTGCCACAATAAAAATGAAGTGTATATTAAATCTGTCTTTTCAATTGCAACACCTCGAAGCATTCGCCAGAGTCCTCATATGGTAAATTTACTTTTGATCAGAGAAAAAATGCAAATGCTGATTTCGCCATATACGTCTGATTTTTTATAGCTAGAGATTAAAATTTAAAAAACAATCTAGAGCTTAAAATTTCATGACGATTTTAATATGCCCGGCGCATTTGTTTCTTATTGGATCTCTCTACTTAAAATTATCAATATCGGTGCATTATTTCAGTTAGGCATATACAATTGTACCCCCAAATTTTCGGTATTGTGGGTGCGTTTTTCAATCGAATTCGATGAAATTTGGTACATTGGATTTTTATGGGGTACCAAATCTGTCTGGTAACCCATAAGAACCGAATTCGATGAAATTTGGTACATTGGATTCTTATGGGGTACCAAATCTGTCTGCTAAAAATTTTCAACCAATTTTGGAGTTTGTGAATTTTTTTGCTATGAATCCTATTTATAGAAATTATAAACAACGGTCTACTGTTTTGGGTATCCATCATATATAGGTACGATGTATTTTGGGTTCTAATTCAGTGCCAAATATTTCCGCCAAAAATTATCAATATTAGCCTTCATACGAAGATACTCAAAATATTTGAAATTTGGAATTCTTAATAATAATTTGTTTTGATTGCGTTTTTCAAACGAATTCGTTGTAATTTGGTTTTACTACCAAAATTATTAAAAATTTGGGTAATCCCCATATAACTCCCTTTTTATATTAAAATATTTAAATGATTTGTTCCTTGTGTTGGGGTTGTCCCCATATAGGCGTATACCTTGAATATCCTTCACTCTAAATTGTCCGTTTATACCCTTCGAAGTATGTAATTCTTAGAGGATTTAGCTGTTAGTAGTAATCATAATGCCTCCGGAGGATATGGAGATACAAAATGCGAACCTGACGATAATGGCTCGCTACATCATTATCGCCAAGTTCCCCCATATAATGTAACCCCCCACCCCCCATTTACAGTACTTTTAATATTTAAAGAAGGTATTGATACAAAACTAACTATCTGTCCTTAGTTAGTTATAGCCCCTCGTATAATCCTAATCCCAAAAATTCGCTATTTCCTACACGATATAATCAATATTGGCCCTGCTTTAAGTTGAGACATATATAACTTTGCCCTATAAATTTCAGTATTTTGAGGCTTTTATACACATGTGCTATCAACATTTTAGATGTTTGTTTGTTTTTGAATCTGTTTTGATTTTGCTATCTAGAAACTCCAAATGGTATCCCAAATAAACCGCCAACACTACTGAAGTTGTAGACGCAGGCACGGTTAAACTGTTTGGTTTGTTGCTGTATACTAGCAACACCCACAAAGTCGTTGTGTGCATTTGTCGCGATTTGACAACACATAACAGTGGGAAAGGTATGGATTATTTGAAAATGTCTTGTTAACCTCGAAGTGAGGCAACAGCGAAATTCTCATGCTTTGTTACAAGAGACATCAGCTTCTGGGGAGAATATCCCAACAAAAAAAACTAAGGGAACCTGTCTTACCCCTCGGCAAACAATGCCATACATTCCCACTAATAAATAGTTGTTTTTTATAAAAACAACAAACTGGGATTCAGCCTGACTATTTTGCAAAAACAAACCAGTAAGGAAAGTTCAAAAATCGGACGGGACCGACTATATGATACCCTTCACCACTATGGGTACATGCAAGTACTCTCTGCAAAATTTTGCTTCAATCGGACCAATATTGGGAGTTTGGTGCACAATTTAATTTAAATCGGACGAAACTATATATGGGACCCGTCTGACCCGATTTCAACAAAACTTCGCATTCATTAATCAATACCTAAGTTAGTAGGCTGTTCAAAATTGTCTCAATCGGATAAATATTGGCAGTATGTCGCTCCATTTATATAAAATCGGTCGAAATTATATAGCATATTTAGATATAAATCTGAACCTATTCCAACAAAATTTCTCATACATCAGTCGAGATCTAATTCAGTACTCTGTGCAAAATGTTGCTTTAGTTGGACCACTATTGGGAGTTTGGTGCGTTATTTACATTAAATCGGACGAAACTATACATCAGAGCTATATCTAAATCTGAACCGATTTCAACAAACCTTGGCATATAACTATCAAGACCTAATTCAATACTCTGTGCAAAATTTTGTGTCAATTAGACCACAATTGGGAGTTTGATGCATCAATAACTTAAAATGGGACGAAAATATATATGGGAGCTATATCTAAATCTGAACCGATTTTCTCGTTCGTCCTTAGGCCAATTAAGTGACCTGTTAACAAAAATACATGTACGGACGGACGGACATGCATAAATCGACTCAGAAAGTGATTCTATGCATATTCACAAAAGGAACCATGGTTCTATCTCGATTATTTTTGCCTGTTACAAACATATGCACAACGACACAATACCCTGTACCACAGTGTGATGACGGGTATAAAAAGGGGGTTATATGGGGACTACCCCTAAAAGAGAGGGAATATTAATAATTTTTGGGAGGGAGGTTTGTTACCATATACGACTACAAAAAACCAAATTACAAAGAATTTGGTTGAAAAACGCGTTCAAGAACGCCAAAATACCGAAAATTGTGGGGTGCCCTTATATGGGGGCTACCCGAAAAATTTGACCTATATTTATTATTTATAGCGGAGAGATTTGCTACCTAATAAGAACTCGACGTTCTAAATTACAGTCAATTCGGTCGAAAAATGCGATCAAAACACCCAAACTACCGCAAATTTGGAAAGTTATATGCTATCGAAAAATCACACCATATTTATAATTTTTAGTGGAGTTTGATGCACCCAATAAGAACTCAAAGTACCAAATTTCAGCGAATTCAGTTAAAAAACGCGCCAAAGAACCTCAAAATACCGAAAATTGGGGGTACCCTTATATGGGAGCTATGCCAATACGTGGACCGATTTTCTCCAATTTCAATATCGTTCGTCCTTGGGCCAATTAAGTGACTTGTGCCAAATTTCATCCAGATCGGATCATAAATGCGACATGTACTTTGTTAACAACGGACAGACGGACATACATAAATCCACTCAGAAAGCGATTCTATGCATATTCTCAAAAGGAACCATGGTTCTATCTCGATTATTTTTGCCTGTTACAAACATATGCACAACGACCTGTACCACAGTGAAGTGAAGGGTATAAATACAAATGGTATCCCAAATAAACCGCCAACACTACTGAACTCCAAAGATATTTCCATTGGACGAAGATCGGATCTGGCCAGATCTGGCCATTATAAACCCTTAATTTTAGAGTGCCGCAACCAAGCAATTTTCTTTTTGTATATGTTTGATGTATGTAATTGTCAGTAGAAAACCAGTAAGGAAAGTAGAAAAATCGGACTGGGCCAACTATATGATACCCTTCACCACTTTGGGTATATTGTACATATGTATCCTAACAATTGCATGTCTATGTTCCCTCTTTTTCCAACCTATCCTAACTTTAATTTCATTCGAGCAGATTTAAAGCCGTCTGCGTAACATGGAAACATTTATGGAAAACGATTTATAGCAAAATTGATACACGCTATTCGGTACGCTGCGTTGTTAAAAATATAATCTATATGTGGGAGCTATATATAAATCTGAACCGATTTTCACGAAAATTAACACACATCTTTCTAGACTTAATTTAGTACGGAATGCCAAATTTTGTGCAAATCAAAGGATATATATAGGGACCTTGGTGCACGATTTACATAAAATCGGACGAAAAAATATATATGAGAACTATATCTAAATCTCAACCGATTTTCACGAAATTTAACACACATCATTCTAGACTTAATTTAGCATGCTATACGAATTTTCGTCCAAATCGAAGGATTCAAAGGGACTTTGGTGCACTATTTACCGAAAATCGGACGAATATATATATGGCAGCTATATCTAAAACTGAACTGATTTCCACGAAATTTAACGCACATCGTTTTAGACTAAATTCAGTGCGCTGTGCCAAATTTCGTGCAAATCGAAGGATACATAGGGACGTTGGTGCATTATTTACGTAAAATGGGACGAACATATATATGGGAGCTATATCGAAATCTGAACCGATTTTCAGGAAACTCACATCATTCTACACCTAATTCATTACAATATGCCAAATTTCGTACAAATCGAAAGCTATATAGGAACTTTGGTATACCATTTACCTTAAATCGGACGAAAATATATATGGGAGCTATATCCAAATCTGAACCGATTTTCACGAAAATTGGCACACATCATTCTAGACCTAATTCATTACGCTGTGCCAAATTTCGTGCAAATCGAAAGATATGTAGTGGACCAAAAATAGTGGACCAAAATAATAAATCTGGGTAAGAATATGTGAACCCACAATACTAAATTATAGCCAATTTGGTTGAAGGTGAGATACCATGTTTTAATAATTACGAGTTCCATATGTTTAATTGGCCGTCATTTTGAGTTATTATTGGGACACATGTCAATGTTGTATAACATTTTCCAAATATGGATTACATTCACAAAAATACGAAATTTAGACTTTGACCTTATGTCATTTGAAAACCAGGACCCTCAATGTTAGAAAATGTTTACTTTTTTACTAAAAATAGCACAAGGTAAAAAATTTGGCAATTTTTTTTTTTTATAAAAATGCTCACTTTAATTAATTTGAAGGCCCTAGCAAAATTTTCCAAACGAAGGGGTTGCCTATAGGTCTCTCGGTATTTCAGAGGGGAAGGTAAAACCCAAATTTGTATGAATTTATTTAAATTTATTGATTTTTTTTAAATTTCAGGATCACACTACAAATCTTCATAAAGGATATTCGTACAATTTGTTTTTATAAAATAACATTCCCTGATTAAGATTTGATACTTCCATCTACCTACCACAGATACATTAGCTTTTTTAGTAAATTGATTTGAAAATCCTCTTAAAGAAACACATTTTGGTAATTTCCATTTATGTCTGCCAAATCACAAAATGCTTTTATCTTGAATTATGCATAAATAATTGCCAACTAAAATCTCTCCTAAAATAAACATATTTATTTAAAGCGAGGTGGGTCACATTAGTTGGAACATCACCAACATTCCTCTTGCCATCACTTCTCTCACTCACCATCTTTGTTGCACACCATTAATTTCACTTTTCACAAAGTTTTAATGGAAACTATAATCACTGTCTCATCTTTAACGTTTTAACTTGAGATGCAAAGATATTTTCCTTGTTGCGTTGCCTGACTGCCATCAGTTAGATATACCAAGCATTGCAATTTCATAAATTCCTCTGTGCTCATTACCATTCTTGACTCGAAGAACTTGGAAATAGATCTTATGACCGTTTAGCCAGTCTGAGCTTTCCAACCATGGCAATCTTCCATGGTGACGACAGGCAAGTGAAGCAAGAAACCAAGCAGGCAACAAAGTCAACAAACCACCAAACCAAAGATTTAAGCAAAGTCACTGAACCAGTCATCCAGTCGGTTGGTAGAGCAACACATCACACTATGGCACACCATTACATACGTATATAGACAATGTAAACTTTATAATAAATTAGACACTGCGGTTGCAAAAAGGGGTTGCGGTGCAGTGCCAACAGACAGAAGACATTGCAGCAAAGGAAAGTGCAGTATCACTAGGAGAGAAAAGAAAATAGTAATTTATGAATGGAAAAGAAGGATTACAGAGAATAATATGCGTAGATGTATATATGGGGATTGTTACAGAGACAATCTCTATATATTGTTTGTTTGAGACTGAAATGCAAAATAGCATTTGTGTAGCATAGGGGAGCGTATGATCAATATGCGGATTGTATGACCTATAAAACTTATACGCCACATATACTACTTTTTTATACCCTCCACCATAGTATGGAGGTTATATTAGTTTTGTTTTTCCGTTTGTAATGCATCGAAATAATCATTTCCGACCCTATAAAGTATATATATATTCTTGATCAGCGTAAAATAAGACGATTTAAGCATGTACGTCTGTCTGTTGTAACCACTCTAGCGTCTAAACGAATTGAGATAGATCGTCTTTTGTCTGCAGGCAGTTCGAAGATGGGCTATATCGGTCCACGTTTAGGCATAGCTCCCATATAAGGGTACCCCCCCATTATTCGGTATTTTGAGGTTCTTGAGCGTGTTTTTCAACCGAATTCGTTGAAATTTGGTAAATTGAGTTCTTATTGAGTAGCAAATCTCCCCGCCAAAAATTATAAATATAGGCCCATTTCATCGGAGAGCCCACATATAAGGGTACCCCCAATTTTCGGTATTTTGGGTGTTTTGGTCGCATTTTTCGACCGAATTGCCTGCAATTTGGTACTTTGAGTTCTTATTAGGTACCAAATCTCCCTCCTAAAAATTATAAATATAGGTCAATTTGTTCTGTTACCCCCCATATAAGGGTACCCCCCCAGTTTTCGGTATTTTCGGGTTCTTGAGCACGTTTTTAACCGAATTCTCTGAAATTTACTATATAAGGGCCCCAAATTTTCGGTATTTTGAAGTTTTTGAGCGCGTTTTTGTACCGAATATGGTCGTATATGGTAACAAATCTTCCTACCAAAAATTATTAATATTTGTCCCCTTTTTGGGATAGTCTCATATAACCCCCTTTTTATACCCTTCACCACTCTGTTGTACAGGGTATTATGTCTTTGTTCATATGTTTGTAACCGGCAAAAATAGTCGATATAGACACATAGTTCCTTTTGCGAATATGCATAGAATGACTTTCTGAGTCGTTTTATGCATGTCCGTCCGTCCGTCTGTCTGTCGATGTAAAATTGTAAACATAGTACAGGTCGCATTTATAATCCGAATTGGATGAAATTTCGCACAGGTCACTTATTTGGCCCAAGGACGAACCCTATTGAAATTGGGAAAAATCGGTTCAGATTTAGATGTAGCTCGCATATATATTTTTGTCCGATTTAATGTAAACGGTCCCTATATATCTTTCGATTTGCACGAAATTTGGTACAGCGTAATGTATTAGGTCTAGAATGATGTGTGTAAACTTTCGTAAGAATCGGTTCAGATTGGGATATAGCTCCCATATATATTTTCGTCCGATTTAAGGTAAATGGTGTACCAAACTCCCTATATATCTTTCGATTTGTACGAAATTTGGCACAGCGTAATGAATTAGGTCTAGAATTATGTGTGTCAAGTTTCCTGAAAATCGGTTCAGATTTGGATATAGCTCCCATATATATTTTCGTCCGATTTAAGGGAAATGGTGTACCAAATTCCCTATATATCTTACGATTTGCACAGCGTAATGAATTAGGTCTAGAATGATGTGTGTTAGGTTTCCTGAAAATCGTTCCAGATTTGGATATAGCTCCCATACATATTTTCGCCCGATTTAAGGTAAATGGTGTACCAAAGTCTCTATATACACTCGGATTTGCACGAAATTTGGCATAGCGTACTAAATTAAGTCGAGAACGATGCTTGTTAAATTTTGTGAACATCGGTTCAGATTTAGATATAGCTCCCATATTTATGTTCGTCCGATTTTAGGTAAATAGTGCACCAAAGTCCCTTTATATGCTTCGATTTGCATAACATTTGGCTTAGCTTACTAAATTGGCTCTAGAATGATGAGTGGTGAGTTTCGGGAAAATCAGTCGAGATTTCGAAATAGGTCCCATATTTATGTTCGTCCGATTTTATGTAAATGATGTACCAATGTCCCTATGTATCCTTCGATTTGCACGAAAGTTGGTACAGCGTACTGAATTAAGTCTAAAACGAAATGTGTTAAATTTCGTGGAAATCGGTTCAGATTTAAATATAGCTCCCATATATATTTTCGTCCGATTTTCGGAAAGTCCCTTTGTATCCTTTGATTTTCACGAAATTTGGCATAGCGTACTGAATTGAGTCTAGAATGATGAGTGGTGAGTTTCGGGAAAATCGGTTTAGATTTCGACATATCTCCCATATATATTTTCGTCCAATTTTATTTAAATGGTGCACCAAGGTTCCTATATATATCCATCGATTTGCACAAAATTTGGCATAGCGTACTGAATTAAGTCTAGAAAGATGTGTGTTAATTTTTGGTTCAGATTTAGATATAGCTCCCACATATAGATTATATGTTTAACAACGCGGCGTACCGAATAGCGTGTATCAATTTTGCTATCAATAGTTTTCCATAAATTTTCCCCATATTACGCAGACGGCTCTAAATCTGGTCGAATGCAATTAAAGTTAGGATAAGTTGGAGAAAGAGGGAACATAGACATGATATTTTTAGGATACCCAACGTGGTGAAGGGTATAATATAGTCCGCCCATTCTGACTTTACTACTTTCCTTACTTGTTTTATATTAAAATAGTTATCTGATTTATTCCGCGTTTTGAGTTGGGTTCTAAGACTCTGTTGTAATCATTTCTCCTGCGGAGGATAGCGAAATAAAAAATTATAACGTAAGGTTCGATAATGAACTATAGCCACATTTAGACCTAGACTCTGTGTGGAGGTGCCACAAGGAGCGGACCGATATACCCCATCTTTGAATTTGAAATAAGTTTGGAAGAAATAATAAAATGGACAAAGTTTGGACGAAATCTAAATTTTCTGAAACGGATTTGAGGCACATTTTCACCGTGTTAAATTGTATACACCCTCACTAGCCATAAGGCCGGGGGTAAAAATATGCATTAAAAAATTTTGAAATTTGTATTAACGTTTACATAATCCCTTTTTAGAAATGTCTGTATGGAGGGTATCCAAAGTTCGGCCCGGCCGAACTTAACGCCTTTTCACTTGTTTTGATTAAAAATATATAAGAAAATCTGGCTAATACCTTCAGAATACCAAAACTGTGGTGCTACCTGGACGCTATACCAAAACGTGCACCGATATATATTTGTTTCAATACCGAAATTATTCCTGTAATTTTTAAGAACATATTTTGAATTGGCAGATAATTGATAGAGAGATGTGAACTTTGTAAAGCGTAAATGAGAACAACTTTATAAATTATTTTCTCTCTAAAAGCATGTCTAGCAGCTTCATTATTTTTGCATCGAATTTTTTCAATTATTTGATTGCATCTACCAATATTTTTATATTGTGTTTTATTTGCTATAAATAAAATCCACTCGCATTTTGGTCACGTACAAAAAATAATAATGCCAAAAAATATTCTTGAACACACACTCAAAAACATTTCGAACTCTTACAAAACAAATATTATTTACTTTATCTGTTATTATCAACACTTTAGAATATGCAAATCAATGAACACTTTGCGTAAATATTTGTAAATATTTTCGTATATGTTGTTATTATTTTTCTCAACCCAATAATTAAGAAATCGTTTTTGTTTTGTTTTCTTAATTATAGATTTGTAAAGTGATATGCAAAATAATCTACACGCATGTTTATTTAAATATTAAGAAGTATTCGATTTGAATCAATGAAAATAATTCAAGGATACTCCGCTCTAGTATCAATGCCAAGGAAATTGTGTAGATGTTTGTATGTGTGTTTAAATTGCATTTTTGAATTTCAATACATTTTCCATACAAATTATAATAATTATTATGCAAAAGCATTCATTAGTAAAAAAGAAATCAAGAGTCGATTTACCGATTTTTCTTTCAATTTCAATATTAAATGCATTCTGTACACATTTAGCATGGTGTTTTGCAATCGATTCCTCTGTGTGCATACAGCATGTAGTCAGAATAGTTATGTTGAACTATAAACACACACAAATATATATATATATATATATATATAAATAAGTACAAGCAATCGTTTACAAACCATTGCTCTAGAAAATATTTAAACGTGACCCACATTTATTGATTTTCAGAATTATTCCTTGTAGGGTTTGTGCAGAAATATAAATGTAAAGACACATATAGAGGTAGTTTGATTTAAATATTGAAGATATTTCCTTTATTTAATAATCTGTAAAAAATATTAAAAATACCATAGTGTAGTGGACTCATTGTGTCTTTTCATTGGAGAGATATTGTGCCTGGCAGAAAAAAAATAATTCTTGGTATTATTTTATATTTTGAGCTCGTTTTTGTCGGAAAGAAAAAAAATTACGAAACCTTCGAAAAGCTAAAATTTCGGACACTCTTACCGAAAATTAACATTAGCTTACAAATGGTCTTTCCATCTAATTCGTGACCTTCCCCTTCTACGGGAACCATCCGTAGGCTCATTTTTATATGCCTTTTGAGCTGGGGCTTCTTCATTCATCCGCACAACATGGCCTAGCCACCGTAGTCGCTGCAGCTCAATACGACTGACTATGTCGATGTCTGCGTATAAATTGTAGAGCTCGTGGTTCATTCGACGCCGATATTCACCGTCGACGCAGATCGGCCCGTAGATCTTTCGGAGAAATTTTCTCTCAAACACCCCAAGCGCTGCCTCATCTGCTTGCGCAAGTACCCATGCTTCTGATCCATATAATAGCACGGGTAGTATCAGCGTCTTGTAAAGTGTGAGTTTGGTCTGGCGAGAGGTGGCCTTGTTTCTAAACTGCTTACTTAGACCATAATAGCATCTGTTGGCCATCACAATCCTTCTCCGAATTTCAAAACTGATATCATTCGTTTTATTTATGGCGGTACCAAGGTATATAAAGTCTTTAACTACCTCGAAGCTGTAGTTCTCAAGTTCCACAGTTGGTCCGAGTCTACAGGACGTCTTGCGCGTTGATACCATCAGCTTGGTCTTCTCGCCGTTTACTGCCAGACCCACTTTGGCAGACTCCTTTCAATTTGTTCAAAGGTGGCTGTTACCGCTCGCAATGTTCGACCCATTATATCGATGTCATCGGCGTAGGCGAGTAACTGGTGTTGTTTGGTGTACAGAGTGCCATTTCTGTTCACCTTTGCGTTTCGTATGACCTTTTCCAGTAGGATGTTAAAAAGATCACACGACAAACTGTCACCTTGTCTGAATCCTCGTTCGGTAGTGAAGGGCTCCGATAGGTCCTTTCCTACTTTAACGGCTGACCTTGTGCCACTTAAAGTTATCCTGCATAGCCGTATTAATTTTGCAGGAATGCCGAACGCAGACATGGCTTTAAACACCTCTGAACGGATAGGGCTGTCGAATGCGGCTTTATAGTCGACAAATAGGTGATATGTGTCGATGTGTTTTTCGTGGGTCTTTTCCAGGATTTGGCGCAGAGTGAAAATCTGGTCTATGGTCGATTTGCCAGGTCTGAAGCCGCATTGGTATGGTCCGATGATGTCATTGACCATTGGCTTCAATCGTTCACACAGCACACTGGATAGCACTTTATATGCGATGGGAAGGAGACTTATTCCTCTATAGTTGGCACATATCGTCTTGTCTCCTTTTTTGTGCACGGGACACAGGATGCTGAGGTTCCAATCATTGGGCATGCATTCATCTAGCCAAATTGTGTTAATCAGCTGGTGCATGCTCCTGACCAGCATCTGGCCACCAGTCTTGAATAGTTCGGCTGGTAACCCATCGGCTCCTGCTGCTTTGTTGTTCTTGAGCCGATTAATTGCTTTTATGACCTCATCTTGGCTAGGTGGTATACACTCTATACCATCATCTCCTATTGGTTCTGGGGTATCTTCTTCATCGCCACTATTTGATACTAGCAGCTTTTCGAAATGCTCCTTCCAGATCCTCAACACGCTGTCTGTATCTGTCACCAGGTTTCCTTCTTCATCTCTACAGGAGGATGTGCCTGCACCAAAGCCTTCGGTTTGGTGTTTTACTCGTTGGTAAAATTTCCGGACTTCATTCTGACTCCTGTACATCTCGATTTGCTCACGCTCACGTTTTTCTTGTTCTTTCTTCTTTTTTCTGAAAACACGTTTCTCCTCTCTCCTTTTCTCCCGATAATTCTCCATCACGTTACGTGTTGCTACTGTCTGCAGGGTTGCCCTATACGCTGCGTTTTTCACATCAGTAGCAATACGACACTCCTGATCGTACCATGGGTTTCTTGGTGGTGGTTTTTGGTACCCAATTGTTCTTTTTGCTGCAGTTTGTAGGGAGTGGGCAATTCTTTGCCATTGTGCTTCTATACTATTATCGGGACAAGAAGTGCTTTCTTCAAGCAGATGGGTAAGTTGAGCGGAGTAGGCCTCGGCTACCTGTTGTGTTTGCAGCTTTTCGACGTCGAGTTTCCGTGTTGTATTAGATCGCACCTTTGCTGCAACATTTAGACGGGTGCGTACCTTGGCTGCCACAAGGTAATGGTCCGAATCGATATTCGCTCCTCGGATCGATCGGACGTCTAAAACACTGGATGCATGCCTTCCGTCTATCACAACATGATCAATTTGATTTCTCGTTACTTGATCAGGAGAAATCCAGGTGGCCTTGTGTATATCGAGATGCTTGAATCTGGTGCTGCTAACTACCATGTTTTTTGCTGCCGCGAAGTCAATCAACCTCATGCCGTTTTCGGATGTTTCTTCATGAAGGCTGAATTTTCCGACGGTGGGGCCAAAGATATTTTCCCTTCCGATTTTTGCATTAAAATCTCCTAGCAGAATTTTAATGTCATGGCCAGGGCAACGGTCATATGCTGTTTCTAGGCGCTCATAAAATATATCTTTGGTCTGTTCATCTTTATCTTCGGTCGGAGCATGGGCGCAAATTAGACTGATGTAAAAGAACTTCGCTTTTATACGGATTATAGCTATTCGCTCATCTACTGGAGTGAATCTGGAGACAAGGTCTTTTATTCTCCTGTTAACCATAAATCCGCAGCCAAATTCATGCCTCGTTTCATGGCAGCTATAATACAGGGCGTAATCGTCTGATTTACTTACGCCTGTCCCTTTCCATCGCATTTCCTGTAAGGCAATAATATCGGCTTTGTACTTCTTGAGTATATCCGCCAAAGCGAACACTGCCCCTGTTCTGTATAGCGTGCGCACATTCCAAGTGCAGATTCGCAGATCGTGGTCCTTTATACGTTTGCGGGGGTCGTCAACATTAGGGGGGTTTGGTTTTCTTTTTCTTTGCTTTTTCATAGTAGGTTGGGTTTTCCGAGAGTGGGCAACTAACCCGACGCCTCAACCCATTTTTTTATAGTTCTTATGGGTGAACTCGCGGCACATATTAGCTCACTATTTCATCGGGTGATGATAATAGCTCCCCAGGTGGCACCGCGGGGAGGTCAGTGTCCACAATTGAGATGAAAGAGGGACCAAGATAAGCCTGGGCTTCGCCATGTTAAAGCTAATCAGAGCCGTTGCTTGGTATCTATCATCCCCTACGCCACCCAGATTAATTTCTGGAAATAAGTCTTTTATTCACCAGGAATCCGATATGCCAAAATGGAACTACTTCGATGTGAAATATTCTACCTTCCAGTATTCCGGATTGCCAAACTACATCACTACACTATGAAATCGATGCTGTGATAAACTCAAGAGTTATTGCCGATAATATAAAAATAGTCGTTGGAAATGGCATTTAAAAATTTAATAAATAACTAGTAAGGAAAGTAGTAAAGTCGGAAGGGGCCCACTATATTATACCCTTCACCACTGTGGGTATATTCAACAGATAAATCCTAAGAGACGTTAAAGGACCATAAACACGAAAATAGATCCATAAACATATCATTCTGCAACGAATACTAAATTTTTCATTTGGTCAGATATAGAGTTGCTATATATATAGAGTTGCTATATATATATATATATATAATGTGAATAGATTTCAATGAGACTTGCCAGAGATTAACTTAATATTAACTACAGTTCATTGTACAAAATTGTGACAATCAGACAAACTTTGGGTCTTAAATGCACAATTTACATAAAATCGGAAGAAAAGATATATAGGAGCAATATGTAAATCTGAACTGATTTTCACGACACTTAACACACATCATTTTAGACCTAATTCATTACGCTATGCCGTGCAAATCGAAAGATATATATTGACTTTGGTGCACCATTTAAATTAAATCGGAAGAAAATATATATGGGAGCTATATCTAAATCTGGACCGATTTTTAGGAAACTTAACACACATCATTCTAAAAGAAATTCAGTACGCTGTACCAAATTATATGGACTTTGGGTCACCATTTTCATTGAATCGGACGAAAATATATATGGGAGCTATATCTAAATCGGGACCGATATTCAGGAAACTCAATACACATAATTCTAGACCTAATTCATTACGCTATGCCAACTAACCCGACGCCTCAACCCATTTTTTTATAGTTCTTATGGGTGAACTCGCGGCACATATTAGCTCACTATTTCATCGGGTGATGATAATAGCTCCCCAGGTGGCACCGCGGGGAGGTCAGTGTCCACAATTGAGATGAAAGAGGGACCAAGATAAGCCTGGGCTTCGCCATGTTAAAGCTAATCAGAGCCGTTGCTTGGTATCTATCATCCCCTACGCCACCCAGATTAATTTCTGGAAATAAGTCTTTTATTCACCAGGAATCCGATATGCCAAAATGGAACTACTTCGATGTGAAATATTCTACCTTCCAGTATTCCGGATTGCCAAACTACATCACTACACTATGAAATCGATGCTGTGATAAACTCAAGAGTTATTGCCGATAATATAAAAATAGTCGTTGGAAATGGCATTTAAAAATTTAATAAATAACTAGTAAGGAAAGTAGTAAAGTCGGAAGGGGCCCACTATATTATACCCTTCACCACTGTGGGTATATTCAACAGATAAATCCTAAGAGACGTTAAAGGACCATAAACACGAAAATAGATCCATAAACATATCATTCTGCAACGAATACTAAATTTTTCATTTGGTCAGATATAGAGTTGCTATATATATATAATGTGAATAGATTTCAATGAGACTTGCCAGAGATTAACTTAATATTAACTACAGTTCATTGTACAAAATTGTGACAATCAGACAAACTTTGGGTCTTAAATTCACAATTTACATAAAATCGGAAGAAAATATATATAGGAGCAATATGTAAATCTGAACCGATTTTCCCGAAACTTACCACTCATCATTCTAGACTCAATTCATTACGCTATGCCAAATTTCGTGCAAATCGAAAGATATATATTGACTTTGGTGCACCACTTACATTAAATCGGAGGAAAATATATATGGGAGCTATATCTAAATCAGAACCGATTTTCAGGCAACTTAACACACATCATTCTAAACCAAATTCAGTACGCTGTACCAAATTATATGGACTTTGGGTCACCATTTTCATTGAATCGGACGAAAATATATATGGGAGCTATATCTAAATCGGGACCGATATTCAGGAAACTCAATACACATAATTCTAGACCTAATTCATTACGCTATGCCAAATTTCGTGCAAATCGAAAGATATATAGGGACTTTGGTATACCATTTACCTTAAATCGGACGACAAAATATATGGGAGCTATATCTAAATCTGGACCGATTTTTCTCAATTTCAATAGGTTTCGTCCTTGGGCCAAATAAGTGATCAATGCCAAATTTCATCCAATTCGAATCATAAATGCGACCTGTACTTTGTTTACAATTTAACATGGACGGACGGACGGACTTGCGTAAATCGACTCAGGAAGTGATTCTATGCATATTCTCAAAAGGAACCATGTGTCTATCCCGTTTCCTTTTGCCTGTTACAATCATATGCACAAAGACATAATATCCTGTACCACTGTTTGGTGAAGGGTATAATAAAATCAGTATAGGGGCCGACCATGCGACACCCTACACAACTACCATGGAACTCCAAATTTATTAGAATGTTTATTTTGAGACTGGGCAATATTTCGTGATATTTACACCCTCTAGCCCGATTATAGGTCAACAGCACCTCTTCATTACACAGAAATATTTTCCGAATATTACTAATATTCAGTACAGGCCTTCTTATTACTTGTCCAGATTCCCTTCATCGTGGGCTGTTTTGTGATGTTCGGCTTATAATTATGGCCTTTAGATCATCTCAAAAACACAAAAGATTTAATTTTCGGTCCATATCATCCCAAATTATCTGATTACCACCGAAATTTCAAAGCGATCAGCGCTACAATTTTGCTCTCTAGAGTATAAAATCTAAATACATAAATGCCTGTCAATATTTAATTGTAACTCTCACATTCAAGTTCCCACAACAATATAATTGGTATAAATTAACAGGTCAACAACTCCTCTTGAATATACTATCAACTTCTCGGATCTATGACCTTCAGAAGAAGATATATACGCCACAGAATACAAATGTTATTGACCGAACTTTATCAGAACTGGCATGTTTATTCTTTGGCTCCATCCCCTTCTCAATGTAAAAGTCCGCGATGTTCGTGCTATAATTGCGGCCTCTGGAGCGAATAGAAAAGCCGACAAAAATTTAGTATTTGGTCCCTTTGACCCGCTAAATATAGGGGTTTTCATTAGTCAGAATCGGTCCTACGTTCAAAATTTCGTGAAGATTTGTTCATAATTGTGGCCTGTATCTTGTTTACAAATTATAATTGACAAACGGACGGACCTATACCGACATTTCTATGTAAACTATAATACAAATTTCAGAAATTTTTAATGGATAATTATACCCTCAGCCTTATGGCTAATGAGGGTGTATACAATTTACACCGTGAAAATGTGCCTCATCGAAATATTGGTTCTATACCCCATGTTTCTTTGGACCAAATCCGTTTCAGAAAATTTACATTTCATCCAAACTTTGCCAATCTTATTATTTCTCCCAAACTTAGTTCAAATTCGAAGATAGGGAATATCGGTCCACTCCTTCTGGTACCTCCCACTCAGGGGCTAGGTTTAAATACGGGTTATAGTTCATATATAGTTCATTATCGAACCTTACGTTCTAGTTTTTTATATCGATATCCCCCACCCCTAAAAAGCGGTGAATATTAATCATTTTTGGTGGGGAGATTTGTTACCATATACGACTACAAATTACCAAATTTCAGCGAATTCGGTTGAAAAACGCGCACAAGAACCTCCAAATATCGAAAATTAGGAGGTACCGTTATATGGGGGCTACCAGAAAAAGTGGACCTATACTAATAATTTTTTGTGGAGGCATTTAGTACCCAATAAGAACCAAATGTACCAAATTTCAGCGAATTCGGTTGAAAACACGCTTAAGAACTTCAAAATACCGAAAAATGGGAGGTACCCTTATATGGGAGCTATGCCTAAACGTGGACCGATATAGCCCATCATCGAACTTGACCTGCCTGCAGACAAAAGACGACTCTATGCAAAATTTTGGGGCTCTATCTCAATTCGTTTAGACGATAGAGTGATTACAACAGACAGACGGACATGCTTAGATCGTCTTAGAATTTTACGCTGATCAAGAATATATATAGTTTATAGGGTCGGAAATGATTATTTCGATGCGTTACAAACGGAAAAACAAAACTAATATACCCTCCATACTATGGTGGAGGGTATAAAAATAAGGACGATCTTCACCGATTGGCTTTATCCTAGTTCATACGATAGCTACACACTCACAGAGAAACGTGTAAAAATTTGAAATCGATTGGGTTATTAGTTTATGAGTTATCGTGCCCGCCATTCGCAAAACCAATGTTTAGAGAAAAACGCGTTTAAAGTTTGAGAAGGCCTTCAGCCGTCACAATAAATCGGCTATATCTTCAAGAGTTCTTGAGATTTGTACTTGAAATTTTGTAGGGACATTCTTGAATTATACTAGATTTGAAATAAATTAACAAAAATTTTGGCACCGAGAAGGGGGGGGGGCGGGTTCTCTTAACATGCTTCCCTAGATACGAATTTTTTATCATTAAAGAAATTTTGCAATGCAAGGAAAATATGATAATCGCTTGGTACCAAGTCTGGAAGATGTCACTGAAGATGTGTGTGGCCTAGCGACACGACATACGACACCTTCCCTGTTGGCCAATTCTGGTCGTTTCTGGTCAATTGTAAATGATTTAAAACTTCGGTCAACTTCAACCATTTCTCCGATTTTATCGACATTTTCGACAACCAGCCTACCTGTGCAAGGTGCATCGTAATATCAATAATTGCTGAACGGAATCTACGAAACCAAAATTGCGTATAATTGGCTGCTACAGTATCAGAACCGTAAACACCATTCACAATTTTGGCCGCTTGGCTTGGATTTTCGCCTTTTCAATGAAAAACTGTAGTATATACCGAAAAAAAACAACAACAAAGTATTTTTTTCTGCGAAATGTCACCCTTCCAACGAGCATAAATCTTAAATTGTTTGATCGATACTTTACGAGAAATCTATCGGTACAGGCATCTAATGAAAAAATAATGGATTTATTTTTCCCCAGCCTAATATTTAGAAGGGAGATTTATTACAAAATGAGAATCCAAAATACCAGCCAGTTCGGTTGAAAATGTGTTCCAAATCCACCAATCCAATTTATCAGTCGTAGACCTCGTCGCACTAAATCGAACATGTTCGTTCTAGCCACATGTAAAAAAATTTCAAATGTAACTTTATATAATTTAAAAAAATATTTCTTTACCGAAAAACCGATCTCATATTTCACACAAAAATTAAATAATTTACTACAGCAAAACCTCAATTTCGTTTATGTATTTAGTCCAACCACCAACAATTTTCGGGTTTCGCCAGAAATTAAGAATGTTAAATGAACATGTAAACCGTGACTAAATATACACTAACAACAACATCACTTTTCCGGCAACCAAATCTGGTCAATGTATCCGCAATGTGTTACCTAATGTTAAGTTAGTTATACACTGAACTAGTTTGTATGTATGTTTGAGCATATGGTTGCATACATTTTTGTTAGCGTTTCATTTGAATAACAACGATTTATAGAATCGGCGAAAACTACGCAGTTGGAATTTAATGAAAATTCGATTAGGAAGCATATTCACATTCAAAAATGTTTATCAAAAGAATTGCCTCTTTTATGTTTACAAGAACGATTTTTGGTATTAATCGCAATTGTTGGGAGGGCTTGAGCTTGGAACTGAGAGATTATAATATTTTTCAAATAGGCATATCAAGTTTTAATCAGGTCCTAAGTAAAAAATAATAGTAGAAAAACCAGTCGATTCGAATATACATAACACATTCGCATTTACCGCCATTGCTAAGTAATTATCAAGATAAACCCCAATGCCGATTTATATGCTTATGTTCGCATATATATTGCGTTTCGTTTATTAGGCAACTTTTTTCTGTTAAGCATAGAATAAATTAATTATAGAAAAATCGTTAAAGATTTCGCAATTAAATTCACACAAAATATTTTATATATTCTTTTATCCGCACACACACACAAACTCACACATGCATTCAATATGTTTGAAAAAAAAATTAAATGTATAAAAACTCTGTTAATGGTTGGTATGTTCATACGCACACACAAACACACCCACATTCTCATATATATGGTCTAAAAATTCACCATTCACAAATGTATGCGTATGCGATGACCAATTTGTTTGTGTGTTTGTATATGCGGGAGGATGTGTGCGGTCATATGAAATATGTCCGGTCATAAAAGGCATTATTTTTGTTTAAACAAAAAGCTGAAAAAGGAATTATCCCAAAATCGTGAAATATGCATGTGTATGACATATGTATGTACGAATGAACACACACACACAGCCAGCCACCACACGAAAATATGCATCATGAAGAATAGAACAATTTAAGTATCGTTCCCGTTTTTTTGTTTTGTTTTGCCCAAAAATATGTTAAATGTTGCAGAAATAATGGCGGCGAAAATGAATGAATGAATTGTTAATACTCATCATTCCAATGAAGGAATTTGTCAGTCATTCATTTCAAACGTTGCAAAATGCTTTAACAAAGCTAAACATTATCCGTTTGTGTGTTTGAGTATTTTTTTTAAATCATATAAAATTTAAGCATGTATATATAAAGCAATATGAATCCGTCTCTCCATTATAAATTGTAATCTAAATATCAAGCAAGATTGCTTTTAATCCTACTAGAACCCCAAATTTCAAATCATTACCACTAGGGGTTAAAAACCCGTCCACTAATAATCAGGTGATCATATAAGAGTCCTATTTTAAAACATACTTTCAGCGAGAATGTCACTTATCCTAACAGAATCCGAAACTACATGTTAGACTGAAAAATGATTTTTTTATAACCTCCACCATAGTTAAGAAATGCAGCTACTTTCAGAGACTACATCCACAAATCTTAAGGAGTGAGACAAATAGGTTTAACAGGGCAATTGAATATGTGCAGTGTCTATCGCATTGTAAGAGGTCCACCAGGTTTACTTTTATGCGCCCAGATGCTGTAAGCATGCGACTTGAAGACCTTGTTCCTATTTTCCAACTTATCGTAGGTAGCTGTGATTTGTGTGGACGATTTGAACATGCTGTCGAATGTGACTCCTTTCGTAATGTAAAATGTTGTGATGTTCGGGTTGTAATTGTGTTATAATTGTAAACCAGTAAGGAAAGTTCAAAAGTCGGACGGGGCCGACTATATGATACTCTTCACCACTATGGGTACATGCAAGACATGTTAATATCTACAATATCCTGTAGATATAGAAATTTCGCATACATCAGTCGGGACCTAATTCAGTACTCTTTGCAAAATTTTGTCTCAATCGGATAAATATTGGCAGTATGGAGCTTCAAAGTACCAAATTTCAGCGAATTCGGTGAAAAAATGCGATCAAAAACCCCCAAAATACCGAAAATTTGGGGGTACCCTTATATGGGGACTATCCGAAAAAATGGACCTATATTTATCATTTTTAGTAGGGAGATTTGCTACCCAATAAGAACTCAAAGTACCAAATTTCAGCGAATTCAGTTAAAAACGCGCTAAATAACCTCAAAATACAGAAAATTGGGGGATACCCTTATATGGGAGCTATGCCTAAACTTGGACCGATTTTCTCCAATTTCAATAAGGTTCGTTCTTGGGCCAATTAAGTGACCTGTGCCAAATTTCATCCAAATCGGATCATAAATGCGACCTGTACTTTGTTAACAAAAGTACATGGACGGACGGACAGACGGACGGACATGTATAAATCGACTCAGAAAGTGATCCTATGCATATTCTCAAAAGGAACCATTTGTCTATCTCGATTCCTTTTGCCTGTTACAAACATATGCACAAAGACAATACCCTGTACCACAGTGTGGTGAAGGGTATAAAAAGGGAATTTTCAAAAATCAAATTTCATATGTGAATAATCATAGTTCATACCAGAGTCTGAAATGTTGAGTTTTTGGAAATCATGCCTGCCATCGAAAAGAAGGATTTTCTTTTATTTCTAATTCATATGGGAAATTACAAAATTCTTTTAAAATTCCATTAAAAAAAATTTGAAATTTTTTTTTGCGACCACATTCATGATTTTTGGTACATAGGTTAAGAAAAATATGCTGATTCGAAATCTGTTCGCGTTCACTAATTCGGATGCTGCGCACAAAAGTTATAGCGATTTTAAATCTTGTATTTCAAATATAAATTAAATTAACTCCTATTTTTTGTAATTCGCGAATTTCTTCACAAATGGATAAACACATTTGTTTTCTTTGCATACTTGTCAAATCACATTGAAATACGGTAAATGGTCGCGAAAAACAAATAGAAGCACGAAGATATTGGAAAATAAAATAAATTATTTTTTGAATTAAAATAAAAAGGTTTTTTTAATTTTCGATTTTTTTAGTATGGTTAAGAGATACGGTTTTTCCTTAATCTTCTAAAATATACCACGCTTTCTTCTGCAAATTCTTTTAGATGATTGTTAAATATCGGTAGATTCTTCTGCGTTTTTCGGATAAACCGAATCAATCTCTTCCAATAATTATGAATTTTTCGAGGTTTCATTTAGCGACCGAAGTGTGCCGCTCGATGCACATTACTATGCAAAAACCCTAAAAATGGCTAAAAATCACGTAACGTGCATACGATTTTTATGCTCATCCGATTTCAGTAATCTCCTATGAAAATACACAAAAGGACACCTATTTTAAAAGGATCTGTTAAGAACCGCGGATGTGCCTCCACAATCGATTTTGGATAAAATAGGCATATTATTCGCATATCGATATATTTTTGACCTATTTTCACACAGATTCGCGAATATGATAACACAAGAATGTATGTATTTGAAATCAATTCGAAGGAATCCGCGATTATATAAGCGAATTTGTCAAAATAAGTTTTTGCAGTTTTTCCCACATTCAAGGTACCTATATCCGCCGTTTTATTGGGCGGAATTGAACATGGATAGGCTCATTAGATCCGGCACGTAGAAAAACTAAAATAACGCGGGGTTCCACGGAATTTGAAAGGACTTTCTTAATTTTAGACTCAAAAAATATGTTTTTTATAAAAATTTACGCACCAAATTTTTGTCTTTGGAACCCAATTGCAAAGAACACATTCATGAGATATACATTAAACGAAGCAAAATCACGAGTTCTACAATCTTATAATCATTTTAGTCCATTATCTGGATGCGCATCCTAATTATAAGAAAAATTCAAAAAACACCGAAAATCCGGCTTCAAAATGTCAGCATCCTTTTTGGGTGGATGCAGTGATTATATCGAAAAATCTTACATTACAACCATATTGTCCATGGGGTATTCTGCAACTTAGTCACTGATCACATGTGCGTGTGTTGTGTAGTTTAGCCACAAATCAGGAACGAACACAAAAAAACTCGTTGGCCTCAACACATTTTCACCCATTTTTTTACATTACCACCATCACAGCTTCCACGAAACTTATTATGAACCAATGTAAATCAACACAGACGCAAGGCATTCTAAAATATATGTAAAACTGTATATCAGTAGGGCAGTATGGGAGTCTTAAGTGTACCACTTGTATGAAATTGAGTAAACTAATGTGTGGAAGCAATTTGTAAATCTGAACCGATTTAAAACAAACTTCATATACACCATACGGTATGCTGCAGCACAGGGCTGTCCAAAATGTAATCTAAAAAAAAAAAACAGTAAGGAAAGTAGTAAAGTCGGACTGGGGCGACTATATGATACCCTTCACCACTATGGGTATATTAAACAGAACAATTAACATGAAATTGGATGAACTAAAATATGTGATATTTATCTAAATGTGAATCAATTTAGGTCAATCTATAAGCATGTCATTTGTTCGTTACAATGGTACACATGTTTGGTCGTTGGGCTATGTTTGTACTTCTAGAAAACCCAACTTATTCTATGCTCAGTTTTGTACGTTGTGCAAAATTTCATGTCAATTTGACAAACACCATTAGTAGTGTTGGCGGTTTATTTGGGATACCATTTGTATTTTGTTTTTGCAAAATAGTCAGGCTGAATCCCAGTTTGTTGTTTTTATAAAAACAACTATTTATTATTGGGGGATGTATGGCATTGTTTCCCTTAGTTTTTTGTTGGGATATTCTCCCCAGAAGCTATTGCTTCTATACAAAAAACCTTTTATAGCCAAATGTCTCTTGTAACAGAGCGAAGTACTTAGCTGACCAACGACATAAACTGCATGAGAATTTCGCTGGAGCCTCACTTCGAGGTTAACAAGGCAAACAATGCCATACATCCCCCACTAATAAATAGTTGCTTTCTATGTGGAATCTATATCCAAATATGAGCCGATTTCAACGAAACTTGTCACAGGTTGTGTTATACTAATTTTAGTACGTTTTGTTCCTATCAACCATATATTGGTTCCATGGTTCGTCAATTACTTAAAATCAATCGATCTATGCAATATTAGAACTTTGGTACATTATTTACATTAATTCGGACGAAAATATATATATCAAGATCTGAACCGATTTTTATGAAACTCAGCACACATCATTCCAGGCTCAATCCTGTATGCTATACCAAATTTCGTGCAAATCGAAAGATATATAGGGACTTTGTTGCACCATTTACATAAAATCGGACGAAATTATATATGGGAGCTATAGCTAAATCTGGACCGATTTTCATGAAACTTGGCAGACATCATTCTAGGCTCAATTCAGTACGTTATGCCAAATTTCGTGCACATCGAAGGATAAATAGGGACCTTGGTGCACCATTTACATGAAATTGGACGAAACTATATATGGGAGCTATATCTAAATCTAGGCCGATTTTCATGAAACTTGTTAAACGTCATTTTAGGCTCAATTCAGTACTTGTATAGGTACTTTGGTGCCTATATCGGACGAAAATATATATGGGAGCTATATCTAAATCTGAACCGATTTTTCCCAATTTCAATAGGGTTCGTCCTTGGGCCAAGCAAATGAGCTGTGCCAAATTTCATCCAAATCGGATTATAAATGCGACCTGTACTTTTTTACAATTTAACACCAACAGACGGACAGACGGGCGGACGGACATGCATAAATCGACCCAGAAAGTGATTCTATGCATATTCTCAAAAGGAACTATGGGTCTATCTCGTTGCCTTTTGCCTGTTACAAACATATGCACAAAGACATAATACCCTGTACCACAGTGTGGTGAAGGGTATAAAAAACACTAAGGACTGGGCCGAGTATATGTGAACCGACTAACATCAATCCCTACACATGCTATTCTGCAACCTATTCTAAATTTTGTAAATCGATTTAAATAAAACTTGACACACGCTATTCGGTATGCTGCACTGTTTAAAATTTAATCTCAATCAGACACCCATTGATTATTTGATGTACAATTAACATAAATAGGTCGAAATTATATATGGAAGCTAAGTTATATCCAAATCTGAACCGATTTCAAGGAAACTTACAAGATATATATATATATATATACCGATTTCACGAAGCTTAGCATATATCATTTCTAGACTGACTTCAGTTTACAGGGACATTGGTGCACCATTTACATTACATCGGACGAAAACATATATGGGAGCTATATCTAAATCTGAACCCTCCATACTTAGTTCAGAACGCTATACCAAATTTCGCGCAAATCGAAAGATATATAGGGACTTTGGTGCTCCATTTATTTTAAATCTGAATCGATTTCACCATATATAAGGTTCGTCCTTGGACCAAATAAATGAGCTGTACCAATTTTCGTCCAAATCGGATTATAAAGGCGACCTGTACTTTGTTTACAATTTACCATCAACAGACGGACGGACGGACATGCATAAATCGTCTCAGAAAATGTGTCTATGTATATTCTCAAAAGGAACCGTTGGTATATCTCGATTCCTTTTGTCTGTTACAAACATATGCACAAGGAAATAATACCCTGTACCACAGTGAAGGGTATAAAAATCAGGAAGCAAGCTTGCTGATTTTGACTAAAATTTGGAGTTTGACACTTTTTCATTAAATTTTACTGTAATTTAGTATTTGTTGTGGGTTGCCAAATTGGAAAATGTTGCTACATGTGTTAACTTTTTTGGCGTACCCTGTTTATATTCGTTAAATCGGAAGTTGAAGCAGGCCATCAAAAGTGGCTCAGATTTGGTATTTGTGTTGGTCCACACACTTAATATATATACACACTATATAAACCCGATTAAATTGACACGTTGAAGCATTTATTCGTGAAGTTCCTGTCGAGATGTTGGAAAGAGTAGGCAAAATTTGACTAAGCGGAAGACAAATTTTAGGAACAATTTTCAATCATTATACCCTACACAACTATGTTGTATGGGTATTATAGCATTGTGTGGCTCCAAGAGTTTGTAGAGCTGCGAAATAATGGTCATAGACCCTCTATTAAGTATACAAATCGTCATATCTCGACTAGCTGAGTCGATGTAGACATGTGTTCGTCCGTCTGTCCATTATAACACCATACAGGCCACAGTTATGGACCGAACGCCACGAAATTTTGCATGTTTTTCTGGTTGCTCTAAAGACCACAATTTTTGACCCGAAATTTTAAATGAGTCAAATAGATTCAGAAACTTACAAAATTTATATTGTATGGTGTATATATTTACTCCAGGAGAACATAGATTCGAGAAGTTGGTAGTATAATACCACACTAGAAGGCGAAAATGTCGGGCGGATCGCTATAAAATTATATATGAGGTTCCGATTATGCTGTGGGACGAACCTGCAAATTTCACATCACAAATATAGCAAGGTGAAAGGATCGGGCCAACTATTTATTTAAGGTCAAGTAAACCAAGATTTTTATGTGTAAAATATTCAATTTGAATCGTATGGCGTAAATGTTTTCTCCGGGAAAATATGATGATTAAGAGTTTGCAAATACCGGGAAGTATTGCCCAGCCATGGAATATAGATGTGCTAAAGATTAGAGTTCCATGGTAGTTGTGTAGGGTATCATATGGTCGACCCCGTTCGACTATACTGAATCGCTAATTGGTTAAATTATGTGGACCTTGCTACCGATTCAAATAAAAATTTTATGTCTTTTTCAGAATTTAATGCGTGTTCACCCTTTATAAATATTATCAGCTGTAGTAGGTAAGTTAAATTAAATGTAGAAAAATTGCATTGGTACTTTCCTATTATAATATGACAAATAATGGATTTTTGGTTATGGGATAAAATAATGAATTATAGTTGTGAAATCTATATAGGAATATTTAAGAATTTATAACGAGATAACGACGAACCAACGTTCCAACTTTTTTATCTGAAGTGCAATACTGCAGTTATAGAACAAGTATAACCTTCCTTCGTCAAGCTAAATTTTTGAGTTTTGTTTTTATGTCTTTTAAGGGCGATAAAAAAATTCAGCTTGAGCCCGGCTGGGATTTGAACCCTGGCGATTTGAACGGCGAAACGCGTCGCATAGTGGTGGGAATGTAGTATCTCTCTGGCTTTCCTTTTCATTGCAACTCCGATCACGTCGCTCATCTCGAAAGAGAAATTAATAAAAAACATTTACATGAATGATCCTTCGCCCTAAAAAGGCATAAAAAAAATCATAAATATATATGTTTTGTAAATTTTAACAGTAAATTAAGCCATATGACTTGGCCCTTGCATCATTATACATATTAAATTAAATCCGCTGATACCTTCCCCAATATATAACTTTAGTTTATGGAAGTCATAATTTAAGTATGTTTATGACAGTTTTGAGACAATAATAGCAAACTCATCTTATTTATTTATTTATTTCGAAAATGTATTTTCTTCTTACGGCCTTTAGCATTTGTAACCAAACCAAATTTTCTTAAAATACCACTTAAAAGTAAACAAATTCATCATAGAGGCATAACATTCATTCTGGGGGTTAAAATATAATAACTACTCAACCTTGGACCATTTTTATATTTTGGTGTAACCATAAATGTTTGCTACTTGATCTCATTTTAGTTGACATAACCCTTGTAATACGTGCATGCATACACACACATACAGGCATACTTATGTATTCACTAATTATAACATTCAACCGGTTAAGATTTATGAGCACAAAATTAGTTCATACATAATAATGAAATTAAGGTTATAACGACTATGCCCACCCTACCCTACCTTCGCTCTCCCTCTCTGTATATCCACATGTGTGTGTTAAGTGAATGCAAGTTTTAGTTGAAAATGTCTTAGTTTTTATAGGTCTAAATAAAGTTTTGTAGTCTTAGAAGCTGTTGCAGCATGTTGGCTAGGCTGGTTGGTTATAACTGTGTGAAGGGGTGTATGTCTATGTGTGTGTGTGTTGCTTAATTAGCTAATTTATATTAAAAGACATCATGTGCCCATTTAAACTAACAATAAATGCAAGCGTTGTTTTAATTACCACCTCTAACCACTACATGTACATCTTTTAGCCATCTGCAGATAAGTCTGCATCATATCTAGCAGCAGCTATGCTATTCACCAAGTGTAAAGGTGTAAGGTGTGTGGGTGTGTATATTTATTTAAAAGGTACTGTGACTAAACTCACACTTACTTGTATTTAGAAGGCTAAGATACTGCCTAACATGGTTGAATGTCAAGGAGGCGAATGATATGATGACTAGCCAAAGTCATGGGTAATGACACTAGTCTACAACATGGTATTTAAATACAAACAAGGGATGGGTACCATAATCAATGCTATAATCCGATACACTGACACCGCTGAAAAATTTCAGGACTTTACTCATACTTCTTACCGATGTTGAAATTGGTATGAGAAGTGAAATGCTTACTTCTAGGCTTGGGAAAAAGCCTAGCTAGCATAAACATATTATATTAGCTGCAATTTCGCAACCACTTCGGTGGAAACACGCGGACGAAATCCAAACTACAGATATTCAGGTTAAAAATCGGTCTAAATTACCGAAGAATCGGGACTGATATTTATAACTTTTGGATGGGTATATAATATCCAATGTGAATACCATATACAAATTTCAGATAATTGTTTTAAAAATTACCTAAGTACCGAATATCTATCTATGAATGGAGTTTTAACGTATTTTTTCTATCCTGCATCATGTACTTTAAATCGGGGGAAAAATATATATAGGAGCTCTATACGAATCTGAATCGATTTCGAAATTTCCACAGGTTATATTAACTTCAGTAAGTTGTGCAAAGTTTTTTTTAAATCGGCCTACCTTTGGGTCTTTGGTGAACCATTTACATTAAATCGGACGAATATATATATATATATATATATATGAGCTTTATCTTATTCTGAACCGATTTTCAGCAAACCTAACACACATCATTCTAGCCTAGTTCAGTACGCTGTGCCAAATTTCTTGCAAATCGAAAGATATATGGACTTTGGTAAACCATTTACATTAAATCGGACAAAAATATATATGGGAGCTATATCTAAACCTAAACCGATTTTCAGGAAACTTAACACACATCATTCTAGACCTAATTCATTGCGCTATTCCAATTTTCGTGCAAATCGAAAGATATTTAGGGACTTTGGTGTACCATTTACATAAAATCGGACGAAAATATATATGGGAGCTATATCTAAATCTAGACCGATTTTCAGGAAACTTAACAGACATCATTCTAGACCTAATTTAGTACGCTGTGCCAAATTTCGTGCGAATCGAAAGATATATAGGGACTTTGGTACACCATTTACCATAAATCGGACGAAAATATATAAGGGAGCTATATCCAAATCTGAACCGATTTTCAGGAAACTTGACATACATCATCCTAGACCTAATTCATTTCGCTATGCCAAATTTCGGCAAATCAAAAGATATATAGGGACTTTGGTAGACCATTTACCTTAAATCGGACGAAAATATATATGGGAGCTATATCTAAATCTGAACCGAATTTTCCCAATTTCAATAGGGTTCGTCCTTGGGCCAAATAAGTTACCTATGCCAAATTTCATCCCATTTGGATCATAAATGCGACCTGTACTTTGTTTACAATTTAACATGGACAGACAGACAGACGAACGGACATGCATAAATCGACTTAAAAGTGATTCTATGCATATTCTCCAAAGGAACCATGCGTCTATCTCGTTTCATTTTGCCTCTTGCAAACATATATGGAGAAGGACATAAAACCCTGAACCACAGTGTGGTGAAGGATATAAATAGGTTTGAGTCGTAGGGTTAGTTGCGCACTCCCAACCACCCTATTGTTGACGACCCCCCAAACTTTTAAAGGACCGCGATTTGCGAATCTGTGTTTCCCGTGTTTCTCTTTAGGGGATGCACTCAAAAAGTACAAAGCCGATATTATTGCCTTACAGGAAATGCAATGGAAGGGGGCAGGCGAAAGTAAATCAGATGATTAACCAAGCACAGTATTATAGCTGCCATGAAACGAAACATGAATTTGGATTCACTCCAGTAGATAAGCGAATTGCTATAATCCGTATACAAGCGAAGTTCTACTACATCAGTCTTATTTGCGAGCATGCTCCGACGGAAAACATAGAGAAGCAGATCTAAGATATATTTTACGAGCGCCTAGAAAACCACTGGCCTGGACATGCCATTAAAATTCTGCTAGGAGATTTTAATGCAAAAATCGGAATGGAAAATATTTTTGGCCCCACCGTTGTAAAATTCAGCCTCCATGAAGAAACATCAGACAACGGCATTGGGTTGATTGACTTCATTGCAGCAAAAAATATGCAGCAGGCTCAAGAATCACGATATACACAAGACCAGCTGGATTTCTCCCGATCAAAAAACAATCATGTTGTGATAGACGGGAGACATTTATCCAGACAAGGTGACAGTTTGTCGTGTGACCTTTTTAATATCCCGTTGGAAAAGGTCAAACGAGATGCAGAGGTGAACAGAATTAGCACTGTATATACCAAACAGCACACGTTACTCGCCTACGCCGATGTCATCGAAATTAGGTATCAGCCACCTTTGAACAAATTGAGAAGGAGTCTGCCAAAGTGAGACTGACAGTAAATGGCGAGAAGACCACGCTGATGGTATCAATGCGCAAGACGTACAGTAGGCTCGGCCTAACTGTGGAACTCGGACCGACGCGCCACGAAATATTTTTAAGCTAGGCTTATTTAACAAATGTTCTGTCTCTAGCCAGCTATGTAAGTAAGTACGAAGCAGTGGATTGTTTATAAATATTTTTTCAAGTGCCATTGGATTTCATAGAAATATATCTTGTTAATATATAGGCGTGGATTTCTTAAAAACAGGTTTCATTGCAAAAATTGTCAAGTGGCCACTGTTCAGCTTGGGCAACTTATTGTATTCTGATAAATTCCAAAACCGAACAAGAACTTTGACACATCGGCCTAATTTCACGCTGTGACCGGTATAAAGGTCAGAATTGATGTACCATTAGCTACGCAGAAGAAAATGTCTTGTCGAATATTATATTCCGCAGAAGATGTCGTTGAAATTTTCAAAAACTATTTTTAGTTAGAGTCTCAATCGAAGTAGAAAAAGTATTTAGACACTGAGTTTGAGCGAATGAAAAAGTGTGTTAACCATCCTGCCGCATACTGCAATAATATAACCATTTTTGATAATCAATATACAGTGAGTGTAATAAGTATTTTGCCTCAATACAAATTTCTCAAAATTCCAATATATACGCCTAAAGCCAGCATACTAAAGATGTAAAATGAATTATGTATGATGGGATATGTTTGTGGACATACTTAGATTTTATTTCTGCAAGACTCACTGCGAAAGACCTATTGATCTAGAAGATATCACCTAAAATCTATACCAACCCAAAAATGATTATCACAAAAAAGTATTTTGCTTTTTATACCCTACACAACTATGTTGTCAGGGTATTATAGCTTTGTGCAGCCCCAAAAGTTTGTAACGCCGCGAAATATTGGTCCTAGACCCACCTTTAAGTATACCGATCGTCATATCTCGACTAGCTGAGTCGATCTAAACATGTGTGTCCGTCCGTCCGTCTGTCCATTATAATTTGTAAACACGATACAGGCCACAGTTATGGACCAATCTTCACGAAATTTTGCATGTAGGATGGGTTCTGGCCAATGAAGATCCCTATTGTTTTTGGGAAAGATCGGTTAATATTTAGGGGATGAAATGGACCAAATACTAAATTTTTGTCGGTTTTTCTGGTCGCTCCAGAGGCCGCAATAATGGCCCGAACATCGTGAAATTTTGCATGGAGAAGGGGATCGGGCCAAAGAATAAGCATGCCTGTTTTGATAAAGATCGGTCAATATTTAGCGGGTCAAATGGACCCTGACTTTTGTGTGAAAAATGACAAAATTTGTATTCTATAGCGTATATATTTACCCCTAAAGAACATAGACCCGAGAAGTTGATATTATATCCAAGAGGAGTGGTTGACCTTTAAATTGATACCAATTATATTGTTGTATGTACTCGGATGTGGGAGTTACACCTAAATATTTACAAGTATCTCCGTATTCGTATATTATTTAGTAACCCATTATCACTCTATAGAGCGGAACTATAGCGCCGATCGCTTTGAAATGTTCCATGAGGTTCCAGTTATGGTCAAGGACAACGCCTATAATTTTCGCTGATGATCAGATATAAATTTTTTGTGTTATTTTCGAGTCGATCTATATACAAAGCCGAACATCACAACACAACCCACGGTGAAGGGAATCTGGACAATAGCTGTACTGAATACTCGTAATATTCGGAAAATATGTCAGTGTGAGGAAGGGTAGCTAGGACGTCTAATCGGGCAAGAGGGTGCAAATATCACGAAATATTGCCCAGGCTCGGAATAAACATCCGCAGAAAATTTGAGCTCCGTGGTAGTTGTGTAGGGTATCGTATGGTCGGCCCCGTCCGACTATACTGCTCCGCTCACTGGTTATTATTATTTTTGGAAAAATCATTATATAACACACGCTTTGCCTTTTTATAGGTACCATTGCGGGTAACCACATACTATAAGCGATTTGGCGACGATTCCAAAAAACCACGGCATTTTTTTGCGAATATTTTCTCACATTTACGTTCAATACATTCTCCAGCAATATTTCATTTAATAGTTGGTAATTTTTCGTTCTAATCTCAAAATGAGAGTATTAAATATAGTCGTCGCGGCTTCAAAACATCCCAAATAACTTTAGAATAATAAAAAGGAGGTTTTGCAAAATATATCGCGAGGACAGGACCCTAAAAACTATTAAAACCAAAATCCGACAAACAAATTATTAAAAAAAATACCGCGAAATTCCATTTTTCTGACTTTGAAAACTTTATGGTCCATTAATATTTATCTAGGAACCAATATATGCGATGGAAATAGCAATATGGAGGTCAGATTCAAAGATATGAACAGTTCTAAAACAACAGAAACTACAAAGCAGTACTTGAATTTGGGAGAAAACATCATTCTTCGTCAAATACTATTGCGTTTTGAAAACCTGTGGTAGCAGGTGACGAAGACGCATTCAATATTTTACATCCGTTTAACACCGTCAGTTGCGAATAAAATGCAGCAGTAAATAAACTGGTCGATATATTTATTTTCGAAATAAGATGTATTTCTATTGCCCACATAACGGCAACGCCCTCTTTTCGGTAGTTTGAAGAACAGAGTCACAGACAAAT
>NW_026883960.1:0-5258 GCF_032173495.1 Musca vetustissima
ACATAGTTCCCTTTGAGAATAAGCATAGAATCACTTTTTAAGTCGATTTATGCATGTCCGTCCGTCCGTATGTCCTTCTGTCTGTCCATGTTAAATTGTAAACAAAGTACAGGTCGCATTTATTATCCGAATTGGATGAAATTGGGCATAGGTTACTTATTCGGCTCAAGGACGAACCCTATTGAAATTGGGAAAAATCTGTTCAGATTTAGATATAGCTCCCATATATATATTTAACCAATTTAATGTAATCATTTAGGTCTAATCATTTAGGTCTAGAATGATGTCTGCAAAGTTTCGTGAAAATCGGTCCAGATTTAGATAAAGCTCCCATATATAGTTTCATCCGATTTAAAGTAAATGGTGCACCAAAGCCCCTATAAATCTTTGATTTGCTCGAAATTTGGCATAACGTACTTAATTAAGCCTAGAGTGATGTCTGCCAAGTTTCGAGCAAATCGGTTCAGATTTAGATATAGCTCCCGTATATATTTTCGTCCGACTTAAGGTAAATGGTGCACCAAAGTCCCTAAATATTTTTCGATTTGCACGAAATTTGTTATAGCGTACTGAATAAAGTCTAGAATGGTGTGTGTTAAGTTTCGTGAAAATCGGTTCCGATTTAGATATAGCTCTCATATATATTTTCGTCCGATTTAAGGAAAATGGTGAACCAAAGTCCCTAAATATCTTTCGATTTGCACGAAATTTGGCACAGCATAATGAATTGGGTCTAGAATGATGTGTGTTGAGTTTCCTGAAAATCGGTTCAGATTTAGATATAGCTCCCATATATATTTTTGTCCGATTTTAGATAAATAGTGCATCAGAGTCCCTATATATCTTTCGATTTGCACGAAATTTGGCATATCGTACTGAATGAAGTATAGAATGATCTGTGTTAAGTTTCCTGAAAATCGCTCCAGACTTAGATATAGCGTCCATATACATTTTCGTCCACATATATCTTTCGTGATGAACTTAGTATAACCTATAAGTTAGATATAAATGCTGCACCTAATTCCCCAGGTGGGTCCGATTTTGCACAACCTATTGAAGTTATTATGAGATAACGTGTGGAAGTTTTGTTGAAATTGGTTCAGATTTGGATATAGTTCCTATATATAGGTTCGTCAGATTTTAAGTAAAATGTGCATCAAAGACCCGAAGTTATATAGTTTATATAACCTATATAGCTTATATACATATTTTCGTCCGATTTGAAGTAAATGGTGTGTATAGGTTGCAGAAAGACATGTTTATGGATCCAATTTCATTTTACTGGTTCTTCAAAAATGCGACGTCTGTTAAGATTCATCTGTTGAATATAGCCAAAGTGGTGAAGGGTATCATTTAGTCGACCCCGTCCGACTTTACTACTTTCCTTACTGGTTTAAACATATATCTACAAATATTTTTACACGTTTATGTTTGAAAATTTATTTTATAACATAATTTTATACTTCAACAGTTTACTTATTTGCTATTTTTACTAATTACGAAAATTTCTCTTTGCTTTGCTGTATTCTGCGATAAATTTACGGTTGTCAAATATTCTCAATTGACAATAAAGTAACAAAGTTATTGACAAGCATCATTAGCGTACCAAGCTACGCTATACTATGCCTTGATAATTTAATTAAATTGGTGTGAATTAAAATTGTGGTGGATGCAATATAAAAATGCAAAACGGAGTTTCGCGCAAATTTCTTATTCCCCGGAATTTTGTAATTAGAAAATTTCGTGTTCATGAATATATTAATTTCCACGAAAACTGCATGAAGGGATAGAATCCCAATTAGAGTATAAAAGCATATTTGAGAATCTGGAATATGAATGGAAAATGTAAAAAATGGTAATCAGTTTTGTTAGTGAGTTGATATCGCTGGTAACGTAAGTAGTTCGATTTATTACAAGAGATATTTGGGTATAATTTTTTGATAAGAAGCAACAAATATATTCAAAAATTGTTTATTTATATTTATGAAGTTATACATGGGAGCTATATCTATATCCTAACCGATTTCCATTAAACTTAAAAGACGGCATTCAACTCTCATTCATTGTCACAACATGACCTAGCCAACGTAGTCGCTGCAGCTCGATACATCTGACAATGTACAACACATGGTTCATTCGAAGCCGATATTCATCGTCAACCCAGATCCGCCTGTACATCTTTCGGAAAACCTTTCTCTCAAACAATCCAAGAGCTGTCTCATCTGCATGCGCAAGTACCCATGCTTCAGATCCATACACTAGCACGGGTAGTATTAGCGTCTTGTACAGTGTGAGTTTGGTCTGGCGGGAGGTGGCTTTGCTTTTGAGTTGCTTACTCAGACCATAGTAACATCTGTTGGCCAACACTATCGTCCTCCGAATTTCAAAACTAATGTCATTATTTTTATTTATGGTTGTACCGAGGTATATAAAATCGTTCACTACCTTGAAGCTGCAGTTCTCAAGTCCCAAAGTTGTTCCGAGTCTACTGGACGTCTTACGCGTTGATACCATCAGTGAGTTTGAGCATGCTACTGAACAGTATCTGACCACCAGTCTTCAATAGTTCGGCTGGTAACCCATCGGCACCTGCAGCTTTATTATTCTTCAGCCGATTGATTGTCTTCTGACCTCATATTGGCTAGTTGGTATACACTCAATACCGTGATCTCTTATTGGTTATCTTATTGGATATCTTGATCATCGCTTTTCAAAATGATCCTTGCAGATTCTCAATACGCTGTATGTATCGTTCACCAGGTATTCTTCTTCATCTTTACTGGAGGATACACTTGCACCAAAGCATTCGGTTTGGTGTTTACTCGTTGGTAAATTTCCAGACTTCATTCTGACTCTTGTACATCTCGATTTGCTTACGCTCACGTTTTTCTTGTTCGTTTTTCTGAAAAGACGTTTCTCCTCTCTTGATTTCTCCCGATAATTCCCCATCAAATTACGTGTTGCTAATGTCTGTAGCGTTGCTGCGTTTTTCATAGCAGTAGTATTACGACACTCCTGATCGTTCCACGGGTTTCCTGATGGTGGTTTTTGGTTCTTTGCCATTGTACTCCTATATTATTATCGGGACAAGGAGGGCTTTCGACTAGCAGGTGGGTAAGTTGAGCTGAGTAGGCTTCTTCTACCTGTTATGTTGCAGCTTTTCGACATCGAGTTTTCGTGTTACATTAGATAGCACATTTACTGCTACATTAAGACGAGTGCGAACCTTTGTTGCTACAATGTAGTGGTCCGAATCGATATTCGTTCTCGGATCGATCGAACGTCTACAACACTGGACGAATGCCTTCCGTAAATCACAACAAGATCGATTTGATTTTTCGTCGTTGGTCGGTAGAATTGTGTATATCTTGGATCTAGTGCTGCTAACTATAATGGTTTTTGCTGTCGCGAAGTCAATCAACCTCAAATTGTTTTCGGATGTTTCTTTATGAAGGCTGAATTTTCGACGGAGGGGCCAAAAATATTTTCCCTTCCGATTTTGGCATTAAAATATATATGCTGTTTCTAGGCGATTGTAAAATACGTCTTTGATCTGTTCCTTTTTGTCTTTTGTCGGAAAATGGGTACAAATAATACTGATGTAAAAGAACTTCGCTTTTGTATGGATTATAGCAATTCGCTAATCTACTAGAATGAAACTGGAGACGAAGGAGCTATATCTAAATACAAACCGATTTTCACCTATTTCAATAGGGTTCATACTTGGGTTAAAAAGATGAGAAGTGTCAACATACACCTTTGGATCACACATGCGACCTGTACTTTGATTACAATTGTATAACAACATATTGACAGACATACATAATTTGGTTCGGAAGGATATTCTACTAATATGTATAATAGTTATAGTAAATTAAAAAGGGAAACTTTAAACTTCAGTTGGGCCGTCCGTTCGGAGAATTTTCACACGATTACCAAAATCCAAAAAAAACTGGGACGTTCTCAATCATTCTGTTTGCTGTGTATGTAGGGTATTTATTTTGCTTGATTTATTAATCAAAATTTCTGTCAACCCTGAACATAAATAAATCGAAGAATATATGTATATATATAAATATATATATTTTATATCAGTATAAATATATATATGTATTTATATTCGCAGGAATCACAATTTTGAATATCTTTTGTTTATAACATACACTCCCTCAATATTGGTCGTGGAATAAAATAGCATTATCGTATATGTGTAAAGAAATGTGTCCATGCTCAATAAGACTGAAGTTGATTACCATCCTAGAATTTCTCATTAACGATTCGAAATGAAGCATTCAAAAACCTCGTAAGTTTTAGTTTGGATTTTGCAATAGTTTTAGTCAATTGGTTGAACAGTTTTTGTACATTTTGTTTGTTCGGCATTTGTTTGCAGAGAACTCATTAAATTCGTGAGAATCGTTTCAGATTTAGATATAGCTCCCCTATATATTTTCGTCCGATTTTACTTAAATGGCGCACCAAACTCCTAATGTTTGTCCGTTTAACATGACGTTATTAGGTTTTGTTGAAATTGGTGCTGATGCAGCTTCCATATGTATTTCGAACGGGTGTCTGATTGAAATTCAATTTTTAACAGTGTGGCGTACCGAATAGTGTAAATAAATTTTGTTATAAATCGTTTTCTATTAATTTGTTCCATGATACGCAGGCGATCTTAAATCTGCTCGGATGAAATTAAATTTGTCAAAATTTGCAGAAAGACATGAACATATTCCTTCAAGGGAACAGTGACATGCAATTGTAAGAATACATATGTACAACACACCCAAAGTGGTGAAGGGTATGATATAGTCGACCCAGTCCAATTTTAGTACTTTCCTTACTGGTTGTACTTAGAGCTACTGGGAAACCGAACTATTTTTATACCCTTCGCAACACTGTGGTACAGGGTATTATGTCTTTGTGCATATGTTTGTAACAGGCAAAAGGACATGTGGTTCCTTTTGACAATAAGCATAGAATTAGTTTCTGAGTCGATCTATGCATATACCTGCGCCCTCAACGATGCCGGTGGCGTTGAGGCTGATGTTACCATTTCTCGGTTGAATTCCGGCTCGGGAGCAGTGCATGATCCCAAATTTGAGGGACAAGGTTTTTATATTGTGGCCGGTGGCGCTTCGGCCTACTACACCTACACCATGATGAAGGATGAAATACGTCGTCAGGGATTTAATGCCTCCGTTCGTGATGTTACCGCCGATATGGGTGTTATCTCGATACAAGGACCCAAATCACGGGAG
>NW_026883961.1:0-54390 GCF_032173495.1 Musca vetustissima
AAAATTGGAAAATATATATTGGAGCTATATCGAAATTTAAACCGATTTTCTTGAAACTTACCGCTCATCATTCAGACTCAATCCGGTACTCTAGGCCAAATTTCATGCAACTCGAAGGATATAAAGGGACTTAGGTATACTATTTATATTAAATCAGACAACAATATATATGAGAGCTATAAATAAATCTGAACCGGTTTTCACGAATTTAGACACACATCGTTCTAGACGTAATATAATTCGCTGTGCCAATTTTCGTGCAAATCGAAAGGTATATAGGGTCTTTTGTGCAACATTTACAGAAAATCGGACGAAAATATATTTGGGAGCTATATCCAAATCTGAACCGATTTTTCGCAAATTCACTAGGGTTGGGCCCTTGGGCCAAATAAATGACCTGTGCCAAATTTCATCCAATTCGAGTCAAAAATGCCACCTGTACTTTGTTTGCAATTTAACATAAGCAGACGGTCGGACGTACATGCATAAATCGACTTAGAAAGTGATACTATGCATATTCTCTCAAAGTGATACTATGTATATTCACTATCTCGTTTCCTTTTGCCTGTTAAAAACATATGCCTCAGGGGGTCCTGAGCAAATTTTTATTCTATAGAAAAGATATTCCTTAGGGGTCCCGAACAATTTTTTTTTCAATAAATAAAATATTCCTCAGGGGTTCTGATCAATTTTTTCCTATATAAAAAATATTCCTCAGGGGTCCTGAGCAATGTTTTACTATAGAAAAAATATTCCTTAGGGGGTCCTGAGCAATTTTTTGTTTCCCTTCTCTTTGTAAATTCATCCAACCCATTAAATAGCTCTGAACTATTTAACAAAATACTTTCCCATATGTTCCCAGAGTCATATGACAAACCCTAATCTAATTTTAAGCTCTGGGGGAAAGTTTATGCAAAATTTCATATCAATTTTTTTGGGATGGAGATATTCTGTCAAACATCAATGATTACAACGATGATGTGGCCACAGAATTCAATGATGTAGCAGTGGTAGCTTTTATTTCCATAATCCCATGTCTCAAAACAAACCGAAATGACAGTCGAACAGGCACACACAAACAAACTCATTGACCCAAATGCAATTGATGCATTATTAAATGCTTATTGATCCATAAGTACACACGGCACACACACACATACATATGCACTGCACTTTTTCAGTGCTACAAAGGCGTAGACCAAAAGCAAAAGGAAATGTAAAGGACACCGGACCAAAAATTGTTATCGGAATACTTCTTGTAAACTGTACATTTGCATTGCAAAGGAGAGGAAATGACTTTGACTTCGTCGATTTCATCGATTGGTTGGTCGTTCGGTTGGATGGATGGTTTTGGTGGTTTGTTTGCTTTGTGGTGGCCATATTCCGTAGAGAACATGAATGTCTATCTGTGTGTGTATGTGTTTTGTCGTTGTAACTGCATTCAGAACTTGTGGCCAAAATGACATTGATTGTCATTCAGGAAGGAAACCACCATCGCCAAAAGATATCAAACCTCAAACATGCAGACACACACACACACACTCAAAGACGCAACCAAAAACGTTGAATATGTCGTCTGTTTACACGGATGCAATGGGAGATACCCTTGCCTGTCTCTCTCCCTGTCTTCCCCCTCTTATCCAGTGATGAGCTGGTTTTCATTATTTTTCTGGGGAAACTTTTAAGACAATCAATGTTGCAAATTTGTTTCATCTTTGCCATGGATACCACCGCCACCACCAGTAGTATGGGTTTACTTTCGTTTTATCCACAGCTCACCCTGACAGCTACCTCCTTCACATCAGGGTATGAATGACACGATTAAGACATGTTGTGACAGCTGCTAAAGTGCTTAAAATTAATGGAAAAGGATCAACTGCTGTGGCAAGATGATGCAATGTTGGAGAAGTGGTGATGTTGGCGGGGTGCCTGAAAAATCTATTTGTTTCGACCAAACACACCTTCTTCCGCGGCGCAAAATGCGTAATTTCTGTACAAATTGCTTATATTGCTCTCGCTGGTAGGTTGCTGGCCATGGCCATTGATTTTTGGTTGTTCCTTTTCCTTAATTACTTAACGGCGTTTTTTGATTTCTTTCTTAATGTTGATGTTTGCAATTAAAGTCATTATGGCCAGTGAAAATGTTCATTAAAGTGAAATAACTTAATAAAATTCGTGGGAAGTGTTGGGTAGTTATTTTATGCAACAACAAAAAAACAGGAAAGAGGAAAATCCGCCAAACGGCGAAATCGTTAAATATTTGGAAATCGAAATCCAACTAAGGAAGGCAAATGAGAAAAGAGATCTCTTAATTAATTTCAATGATTTTAAGGAAATGGAAATCAAACTCATATTAGTTGGCCTGGGTATATGATCATGGGGAATAAATAGAAAAAATTCAAACAGTCGAATATTTTTTCTATAGGAAAAAAAACTGGGGAATATTTTTTTCTATAGTCAAAAAATTGCCCAGACCACTGGGGAATATTTTTTCTATAGGAAAAAAATTGCCCAGTCCACCGGGGAATGTTTTTTCTATAGGAAAAAAATTGCTCAGCCCACTCTGGAATATTTTTTCTATAGGAAAAAAATTGCCCAGCCCACTGGGGAATATTTTTTCTATAGGAAAAAAATTGCCCAGCCCACTGGGGAATATTTTTTCTATAGGAAAAAAATTGCCCAGCCCACTGGGGAATATTTTTTCTATAGGAAAAAAATTGCCCAGCCCACTGGGAAATATTTTTTCTATAGGAAAAAAAATTGCCCAGCCCACTGGGGAATATTTTTTCTATAGGAAAAAAAATTGCCCAGCCCACTGGGGAATATTTTTTCTATAGGAAAAAAAATTGCCCAGCCCACTGGGGAATATTTTTTCTATAGGAAAAAAATTGCCCAGCCCACTGGGGAATATTTTTTCTATAGGAAAAAAATTGCCCAGCCCACTGGGGAATATTTTTTCTATAGGAAAAAAATTGCCCAGCCCACTGGGGAATATTTTTTCTATAGGAAAACAATTGCCCAGCCCACTGGGGAATATTTTTTCTATAGGAAAAAAATTGCCCAGCCCACTGGGGAATATTTTTTCTATAGGAAAAAAATTGCCCAGCCCACTGGGGAATATTTTTTCTATAGGAAAAAAATTGCCCAGCCCACTGGGGAATATTTTTTCTATAGAAAAACAATTGCCCAGCCCACTGGGGAATATTTTTTCTATAGGAAAACAATTGCCCAGCCCACTGGGGAATATTTTTTCTATAGGAAAACAATTGCCCAGCCCACTGGGGAATATTTTTTCTATAGGAAAACAATTGCCCAGCCCACTGGGGAATATTTTTTCTATAGGAAAAAAATTGCCCAGCCCACTGGGGAATATTTTTTCTATAGGAAAAAAATTGCCCAGCCCACTGGGGAATATTTTTTCTATAGAAAAACAATTGCCCAGCCCACTGGGGAATATTTTTTCTATAGGAAAACAATTGCCCAGCCCACTGGGGAATATTTTTTCTATAGGAAAAAAATTGCCCAGCCCACTGGGGAATATTTTTTTCTATAGGAAAAAAATTGCCCAGCCCACTGGGGAATATTTTTTTCTATAGGAAAAAAATTGCCCAGCCCACTGGGGAATATTTTTTTCTATAGGAAAAAAATTGCCCAGCCCACTTGGGAATATTTTCTGTATATGAAAAAATTGCCCAGACTACTAGGGAATATTTTTTCTATAGGAAAAAAATTGCCCAGCTTACTGGGGAATATTTTTTCTATAGGAAAAAAATTGCCCAGCTTACTGGGGAATATTTTTTTTCTATAGGAAAAAAATATATTTTTTCTATAGGAAAAAAATTGCCCAGCTCACTGGGGAATATTTTTTCCATAGGAAAAAAATTGCCCAGCTCACTGGGGAATATTTTTTTCATAGGAAAAAAATTGCCCAGCTCACTGGGGAATATTTTTTTCATAGGAAAAAAATTGCCCAGCCCAATGGGGAATATTTTTTCTATAGGAAAAAAATTGCCCAGCCCAATGGGGAATATTTTTTCTATAGGACAAAAAAACTGAGCGCTCAAATTTTTAGCCTTTCCTTTTCAGTTCTGCAAAAATTAACCTCATTAAACTTTTTACTTCGAACCAATATCAGCGAATAACAAACAAACAAGCAATTGCTGTCATTTGGCGTGATGTTAAACAAGTGGTCGATGACAAACAGCTGTCATTGAGAGAGTTAACATGTAAATGTTTTTCAATAAAGTGTATAAAGTTATCAGAGATAACCAACGTTTTTGTTAATTCGAATTAAATTAATTTGGAAGAGATAGCCTAGGGAAAAGAAAAAAAAAACAAAAAAATATATTCGATTGATATATACTTCTGGCAATCGATTTTTAGTGGGGGACAATTGTTTGCATCATGAGAGACTTTTTGTTAATTGGATGAAAATACTTTATCCAAATACGTGGATTATTTTGAATAATTTTTCTATAAAAGAAATAAAAATCATTTTTAATAGCTTTGCTTTTTTAATATTTTTCGCGATCTTCAAAAGAACTGCTGTTTTTAAAAAAATATTTTGTTATGATCTTAATTAAGACTGATTTTTTTTTTCTTTTTAAATATTTTTAGCGATATTCCATATTCGTGGATTTTTCAAATACAATTGTTGAGGGCTCTTCCATAGATCTTCGATAGGTTAAATCATCCATCCTTTAATATCTTTATAATTTTCTCATAATGACATTCAATCATAATTCCAAAATTTAGCAGCAACTATAATGTAAAACGACACATGAACCTCCCTCTATATCATTTTTAGAAGCCTTGACAAGTGAGGGTAAAACCGGGTAATTATTTATCATGTCAGCCGGCATGGTTGAGCCACAAAACTGCCATAAACAGTTAACCATTGACTTCAGACCAGGTGAAAAATATTCTCGACGAAAAAAATATATACACTCAAACAGCAGCAATAACAACAACAAAACTTAAGGGATTTTTGATGATAAATGTTCAAAAATGTGGTGTTGCCCTCGATTTTATGGCATTTGTGTTTTTGTTGCTGTTGTTTTGCTTTACTATTCCTATGTTACCTTGATTGCAGTTTTGGATAGTTTCGTTAAAGCCAAAATTGCCTATATTTCGAATAACGAAAAAACCTACAACAACAAATACTACAATAAATGTGTATATGATGTGTGTGTGAAACTGCTGCGTTTTCATTCCCAAGTCCAGTGTTCCAAATTTTCATACCCAACACAATCTGAGTAAGTGGGTGAGCAAACGTACGTACGAACACTACCACAACGTCGATGATGACAAAAAGGATTTTCTGTGCCTGTGGGCATTTTAATGTTTTATTTAATAGAATGACCGAATTTGACTCTCATCTCAGTGTGTTGAACAATTGTAATTCCTGATGGTGTTGCTTGACACAGGTTCATGTTAAATTGTTTTGTTCTATACCGGTGATGGACTTGTTCATGTTTTAGTTGATTTTTGCCTTGGCAGCGTTTTGGGAAATAGAAAAATGTCAGGTCTTCAAAATAAAATGCGGTTACTGGTGTTTTTATTGATGTGAATTTAGAACAAAATAAATACATTTGTATAGAATTTTTAAATAATCCACACCATCTTATTGAAGATTCCGATCCTTGTTTTAATATTTTTACATAATCCACGCCTGTGAAGGATCACTTAAAAATAATTTTGAATAATCCACGCCTGTGAATGTTGAAAATGTTTTTAAAAAATAAACGCCTGTGAAGGATCATTTAAAAATATAAAAATTATCTTCATTAACACCCCTCCTATGGAAAATCGAGATAGACCCATGGTTCCTTTTGAGAATATGAAGAGAACCACGGCCCACTGGCGAAAATTTTTGTTTTTATACCCTACACAACTAGCTTGTCAGGGTATTATAGTTTTGTGCAGCCCCAAGAGTTTGTAACGCCGCGAAATATTGGTCCTAGACCCACCTTTAAGTATACCGATCCTCGACTAGCTGAGTCGATCTAGACATGTGTGTCCGCCCGTCTGTCCATTATAATTTGTAAACACGATACAGGCCACAGTTATGGACCAAACTTCACGAAATTTTGCATGTAGGAAGGTTTCGGCCCAATGAAGACCCCTATTGTTGTTGGTAAAGATAGTTTAATATTTAGGGGATGAAATGGACCAAATACTTAATTTTTGTCGGTTTTTCTCGTCGCTCTAGAGGCCGCAATTATGGCCCAAACTTCGCAAATTTTTACATCAAGAAGGGGATCGGACCAAAGAATAAGCATACCTGTTTTGATAAAGATCGGTCAAATTGACCCAGACTTTTGTGTGGAAAATTACAAAATTTGTATTCTATGGCGTATATATTTGCCCATGAAGGTCATAGATCCGAAAAGTTGATAATATATCCAAGAGGAGTGGTTGACCTTTATTTCGATACCAATTATATTATCGTTTGTACTCGGATGTGGGAGTTACGCTTAAATATTTACAGGTGCTTACCTACTCAGATATTATTTAGTAACCCATTACCACACTAGAGGGCGGAAATATAGCGCTGATCGCTTTGACATTTTCCATGATGTTCCAGTTATGGTCAGGGACAACGCCTATAATTTCGGTGATGATCAGATTATAATTATGGATGAAGTGGACCGAATAGTAATTTTTTGTGTTTTTTTTCGAGTCGATGCCAATAATAGGGAATAGGGTGAAGGGAATCTGTACTGAATATGAATAGTAATGTTCGGAAAATATATCAGATGCTGTTGAACTCTAATTGGCTAGAGGGAGCAAATATATTGTCCAAGTTCGAAATAAACATCCACAGAAAGATAGAGTTCCGTGGTAGTTGTGTAGGGTATCGTATGGTCGGCTTCGCCCGACTATACTGCTCCGCTCACTGTTTTTTTATAGAAAACCAGTAAGGAAAGCAGTAAAGTCGGACTGGGCCGACTATATGATACCTTTCACCATTTTGGGTATATTCTACATATGTATCCTAACAGATTTCGCCTTTTCGAAGGAACATTGATATGAAATTGAACAATCTTAAATATGCGATCTTTATCATTAAGTAAACCGACTAACATCAATCACAACGCATGCCATTCTGCAACATATTCTAAATTTTGCAAATAGATTTAAAGAAAACTTTACACACGCTATTTGGTATGTAATATCAATCAGGCACCCATTGCTTACTTGGTGTACAATCAAGATGAATAGGTCAACATTATATATGAAAGCTATGCTATATCTAAACATTAAATCGGACGAACATATACATGGGAGCTATATCTCAATCTGAACCGATTTTCACGAAATTTAACAAACATCGTTCCAAACATAATTCAGTACGCTATGCAAAATTCCGTGCATATCGAAATAAATCAGACGAAAATTTATATGGAAGCTATATATTAATCTGACCCGATTTTCTCGAAATTTGGCACACGTCATTGTAGAATCAATTCAGTCCGCTATGCAAAATTTTGCGCAAATCCAAAGATATGTAGGGACTTTGACGCACCATTTACATAAAATCGGAAAAACTATAAATGGAATCTATATCAAAATCTGAACCGATTTTCACGAAACCCAACACAAGATATATAGGGACTTTGGTGCCACATTTACCTTAAAAAGGACTAAAATATATATGGGAGCTATATCAAAATATGACCTGATTTTCTCGAAACTTGACTTACGTCATTCTAGATCTGATTCAGTGCACTATGCACAATTTCCTGCTAATCGAAGATATTTAGGTATTTAAGTGCAGCATTTACATAAAATCGGACGACACTATATACGGAAGCTATATCTAAATCAATTTCCATAGGATGGGCCAATGGACCATGAGCCAAATAAGTAACTGGTGCAAAATTTCATCCAAATCCGATCATCAATGCGGCCTGTACTTTGTTTACAATTTAACATCTACAGACGGACGGACGAATGGACATGCATAAATCCACTCTGAAAGTGATTCTATGCATATTCTCTAAAGGAACCAAGTGTCTATTTTGTGTCCTCTTGCCTGTTACAAACATATGCACAAAGACATAATACCCTGTACCACAGTGTGGTGATGGGTATAAAAAAGTTTAGTCGGCTCAGGAATATTTTTCAGCTGAGAAATATTTTTTCTATTGAAATAAATTATCATTCATTCTCAGCCGAAAAATATTCTTTCTGTAGAACATAATTTTTTAGCCCTCTGTGGAATATTTTTCCTAAAGAAAAATATTGATCAGTCCTCTAGAGAATATTGTTTGCCTAGAAAAAATTCTACGCTACATTGGGTATAGTTTTTCTATGGAAAAAATCAGGTCCTTTCCTTTTCAGATCTCCTCCGATTATGTAAATATTTGCCCCATTGAGACAGAATTTTACACATCGTACTGAATTAGGTCAGGATTGATGTATGCTACATTTGATGAAATTGGTTCAGATTTAGCTATAGCTAACATATATAGTTTTGTCCGATTTTATGTAAATGGAGCACCAAACAGTCAATGTTTCCCGAATGCGAAAAAAAATTAGCATAACGTGTTGAAGTTGCTACTGGTAGACATCCGTGAAGTGTTGTTGAAATAGGTTTAGATTTAGATATGGCTCCCATATATATTTTCGTCCGATTTTATGTAAATGGCACACCGAGGAGTCTGTTCTATATTCACGAAATTTGGCAGCCGCTAAGAAATATAGTCTAAAATGATTTTTGTTAAGTTTGAAATCGGTTCAGATTGAAATACAGCCCTTGTATGTACCCAAAGTGGTGAAGGGTAGGATATAGTCGGCTCCGTTCGATTTTTATACCCTTTACCTCACTGTGATACAGGGTATTATGTCTTTGTGCATAGGCTTGTAACAGGCAAAAGTAATCGAGATAGACCCATGGTTCCTTTTGAGAATATGCATAGAATCACTTTCTGAGTGGATTTACACAAGATTCCGTCCGTCCATGTATTTTTGTGAACAAAGTACAGGTCGCATTTATGATCCGATTTGGCCCAGTTCACTTATGTATGCGAAGATTTATTGGAATCGGTTCAGATTTAGATGTAGCTCCCATATATAGTTTCGTCCGATTTTATGTGAATGATGCACCAAACTCCCAATGTTTGTCCGATTTGAACAAAATTTTGCACAGAGTACTGAATTAGTTCCAGACTGATGTCTGAGTAGTTTTGTTAAAATCGGTTCAGATTTAGATATAGCTCCCATATATAGTTTCGTCCGAATATATGTAAATGGAGCACCATACTGCCAATATTGGTCCGATTGAGACAACATTATGCGAAGTTTTGTTGGAATCGGTTCAGATTTCGATATAGGTCCTATATATATATTGACATTCAATTTTTCATAAATTTTAGATTGGTATTTCAGATTTCTAAAAATAACATAGGAAATTAATTCGTTTATCCTTATTTCCAATTTTTGCCTTAAATTCCTAACCTAAATTCCAATTGCATGTAGTATTTCCACAAAATAATTTACAAAATTCTAGCAAAAGAAGAAAAAACAACAACAACACCAATGACAGCAACTAGAATTAAAACCAAACAAAATCTCTGATAAATATCTAAAATTTTATTTTATTTACAAAAATTTGTCCATTGTGGTTTTGACAGTACCCTTGTGACCCAGAGGTTTTTCATACCAACCAGCATGAATTCCGATTTTTTTCACGAACAGATAAAACAACAGTCATGGCAGCAACAAAAACAACAACAACGGCAACTGAAAATCTATGCAAATCTCATGATGCGACATTATTCCCCATGCAAATCCTAACAATACGAAATAACAACAACAATAGCAACCAAAACAACCAATACCAATAACAAAAACCTCGAACAAAACAGCAAAACCAGGAAAAAAGAGAAATAACCCAACAAACAAATAGAAAAACATTAATTCAGGAATCCACGAAATCCACAGAATATAAAAAAATCCCACTCCTAAAAAAATAAACAACAACAATAAAAACCTTTTGCGATTTTATTCGGAGGCAACAATAACAACAGTACCACGAGCTGGAGCAATCTGTAGGACAGTAGAGTGCAGTGCATTAAAAACGCATACCAACCAAAGAACCGGAGATTTGCAGTGAGAAAGAAAAAATAAACCCGTGACCGATTTTTTCGCCTCCATCATTTCTAGCCGAAAATAGAAACAAACGAAATACAAACAGGGTTGTTGTTGTTTTCGTTGTTTTTATTGTTGCTACCAAAGGTATATCGCTTTGGCCACCATGGTGCATTGTAATCCATGTCTGTGTGCTGTTACACACTTCTAACCAACAGATGCTGGTGCTGTGGTGTGGTGTTGACCATGAAGTAGAGGGTGTAATGGTGCTTTATTTTAATGGTTTCAAAATGAACCGAACTTCGTGCCGAATTCAAAATAATGAAATTTTTATGCAGCTACATTTACGAGGAACAACAGCGAAAGCAACAACAACAACAACAATACCAAAAGCTACTGCAGCGGCAAATGATACCAATTTTTACTGCAATAACAACAAAGCAGCAGCAACAGCTACCTTGGTGCGAAATATTTTTAAGTGGTTGCGGATGAACGGTGTTGAAATATTTAGGAGTATGGAAATTTTTCGGATTTAAGCATTGTTTTTCATACAAATAGTTTGAAAGTGATTTTTTATTTCAAAACCTGTAGAACTGGATTCGCTGAACGGAATAATAAATAGGTTAGGAGTGCAAGGGATTAAGGATTAAGAAGACATTTTTTTAATTCATGGTTGAGGGTAGTTGGATAGTTTTCCATAAAAAATCTTAAATTCAGCCTAGCTGAATAAGTGTTTCTATAGAAAATCTTCAATTCATCCCATCAGAATAAGTTTTTCTATATAAAATCTTCAATTCAGCCTGGCTGAATAAGGTTTCTGTATAGAAAATCTTCAATTCAGCCTGGCTGAATAAGATTTTCATATAGAAAATCTTCAATTCAGCCTGGCTGAATAAGATTTTTTTATAAAAAATCTTCAATTCAGACGGCCTGAATAAGGGTTTCATTAGGAAATCTTCAATTCAGCCTGGCTGAATAAGGCTTTCAATAGGACATCTTCAATTCCGCCAGCTGAATAAGGTTTTCAAAACAAAATGTTCAATTCAGCCTTGCTGAATAAGGTTTTCATATAGAAAATCTTCAATTCAGCCTGGCTGAATAAGGTTTTCATATAGAAAATCTTCAATTCAGCCTGGCTGAATAAGGTTTTCTTATATAGAAAATCTTCAATTCAGCCCGGCTGAATAAGGGTTTCTTATATAGAAAATCTTCAATTCAGCCAGGCTGAATAAGGTTTTCATATAGAAAATCTTCAATTCAGCCTGGCTGAATAAGGTTTTTATATAGGAAATCTTCAATTCAGCCTGGCTGAACAAATTAAATTTTACTACTAGCAATTTTCAGCAATCAAACCCAAGTAAATCACTATTCCTAACCACAAATACAACCCCATCATTACTGGCTGACATCATGTTCCCCGGACGTGTTAATACAAACCTGGGGAGATGAGATTCCCAACATGAACCCCAAATGCAATAAAATCCACCCGAAAAAATGACATTTTGATAATAATGCTGCATTGACAACTTACCAAAAACTTATAGACCAAACATATTAACCTCATCGATAAAGAACTAGTCGAACGTGTTCAGTGGTGTGTGTGAGTAAGCAAAAGACGAGCAATACCATAACATAAACCAAAGTCAATCCTTGTAGCCACATAAAGGTCACGTAGCACGGCAGTAGTTTTTTCTTCGGTTTTTTGTTTTATTTAGAAACGATAAATCTGATGATGATGACGATGCTGTTGCCACCGCTCCTCTTGCTGATCATTTGTGATATGTGTCCTCCAATCGTTGCAGTAATAAACCGTACCAAAAATGTTGTAAAATAACTACCGGAAGAGCACTAAAAAATCAACCTCTGAATTGTGTGAGTGGAATAACTTAAAATCATATTTTTTTGTTGTTGTGGAAAGGAAATCTTCAATTGGAGATAAAATACAATTGGATCATATGTTTTATTAACGGGTTTATTATGGAATGTGCACGTTGTGGCTGACCATTATATGTTAACAAGTTTAATGGATGAGTTTTTCGGTAGTTTGTCAGAGACTCATACAATATGCAATAAAACCGGAAACAAATCAGATAAATAGGAATATTTGATTTGTTTCACTATTGAATAGATCTTCCTTGAGAAAATAATTTTTTTTACAGAACTTAACCAAAAATTCTTGAAAAATATGTATATTGAACACCTTTTTAACTGTGCCGACACTTTAAGATTCTCTCCGTTCTTATCCATATTTGTGACTTCTTTATTGTCTATACCTACTTATAAGGACCTCTATATACCTCTTTAATTTTAATTGAAAGAAAAGAAACAGCTCTTCTTAGGCGCATAGATCTCTAAGGAGTTCATCGACAACTATGGCACCCATAAAGCTTTGTATAGAGTTGTTCCATACCTACACGGTGATCTATAGATATTTTCTGCAAATACTCAGACCTTTTGTAAATATTCAAACATCTGCACCTATACGGACAACAATAGTATTATTACGTTTAATATTAATACAAATAACAAAAAAATATTTCCTTATGAGAACAGCAATGGAGCTCCTCGATAACCACACCATATTCTATAGGCACCTTCCTGAGTAGCTCTTCTGCAACTATTGTGACATACAAAGAAATCCTACTTTTAAAGACGATTGTAAATCGACTTATATGAAATAAGCAAATCAATGGAACTCTCCATACCTACAGGAATATTTCTTACTTAAAGAGGTTTCTACAAACCCATTCTCTACCTGTAGACAATACTGCAGACTTGTTTTATGCATATATGGACCTTTCTACATATCCTCCTTACCTATACCAATCTCTATATAGAAATGTTTACTTATATTAATTTCCGGATAACTCTACATACCTATTAGTATCTCTATAGAGTAGGTCTTTACATAAACGTTAATCTACACAGATATTTCATACATTTAAGGACCTCTTATAGAGTTTTTAAGATGTCATTACTCCTCTATACTTAAAATACATATTACATGTAACAACACCTATAGAAATCTTCGTTTAACTATAAGGACATCCATAGAGTTGCTACTTGCCTATAAGATCCTATAGAAATCTCGTCAGAAAATAGGCACACCTTTAGATACCTCTATGAACATTCTCGATAGCCATACTACAGCGAATGAAGACATTCCTTACTTATTTGCACCTCCGGATACCACTTCTGCAAGTAATGCCAACTCAAAAGGACTTGGATGCAGCACTTCATTACCTGTACCAAACTATACATAGATCTTGAAATTGGCGTTTGAAATTAAACAGTTTAGACTGTCTGTTTTAAACCACCTCCTGAAGGATGCGATAATGTGGAAAGTTAAATGAAATTTCAGTTCTCTGTTCATAAGTGCAGTCCAGCTGTTTCTTTTATAAGTCCCAAACAGTATGGAGAATTCCGAGGCTGCGCTCGTCTTCTTGATGATAGGGTGATAGGACAACGTTGATAGGACAATGTTGCAATTTTAGATTCAAATCGGATACTCAATTTGTCCATACTGCAAATAGTCTGAAAGGTGATGTTAAAAACGGCACCAACGTCCTAAATCCGATATTTCGTTGATGCACATTTTTATACCCTTCACTACACTGTGGTACAGGGTATTATGTCTTTGTGCATGGTTCCTTTTGAGAATCACTTTTTAAATCGATTTATGCATGTCTGTCTGGCTATGTTATATTGTAAACAAAGTACAGTTCGCATTTTTTATTCGAATTGGATGAAATTTGGCACAGCTCATTTATTTGGCCTAAGGACGAACCCGAATACATTTGGGAAAAATCGGTTCAGATTTAGATATACCACACATATATAGTTTCGCCCGATTTAAGGTAAACTGTGAACCAAAGTCCCTATATATCTTTCGATTTGCACGAAATTTGGCATAGCATACTGAATTGAACCTGAAGTGAAGTCTGCAAAGTTTAACGAAAATCGGTTCAGAGTTAGATATAGCTCACATATATATATTTTCGTCCGATTTATTGTATATGTTGCACCAAAGTACCAACATATCCTTCGATTTGAACGTACTTCGGCATATCGTACTGAATTGATACTAGAGTGATGTCTGCTAAGTTTCGTGAAAATCGGTCCAGGTTTAGATATGGCTCCCACATATATTTTCGTAAGATTTTATGTAAGTGGTGCACCAAAATCCCCATGTATCTTTCGATTTGCACGAAATTTGGCATAGCATACTGAATTTTACCTGGAGTGATGTATGCCAGATCTTGATATAGCTCCCATATATATTCTCGTTCGATTTAATGTAAATGGTGCACCAAAGTCCTTATAGCAAATGATGTGTGCTGAGTTTCGTGAAGATCTGTTCAGATTTATATATAGCTTCTTCCGATTTTATGTAAATCATACTTATGGATAGTCCTTGAAAAGGATTCATACAAATTGTGCCACATTGTTGAAATTCCAAAAAAGGTTTATATACAAAATGTTCGCAACATTCCTGACACCCTTTACCAACATGTTGTTTAAGTATTGACACAATGTTGCTATAATTTGAGGAATCCAGCAAAAATGTTTCAGCAACTTAATCACAACACATGTGATTAACCCGTGTTGCTAAGGTTCCGTCAACATGTAATGTTGTCAGGATATTTAAGAGAATAAATACCATCATAACCATTACTCTCCTCCTGTCTTTTGTAAATAGAGACCAAGGTCAGGAATTATTTATGTTGTGTCATATAACCTAATTGTTGATTTTTTATGCTACTGTTACATATCGGATTTTTCAGAAATGTAAGGGATAGGACCAAGGTGGTTATATCTTTGGCAATTGAATGCTGCTTTTACGTTATCAAATTCTTTAGAGAATTATGAAATATAATTTTTGTAAACCGAGAGGATTTATAAGACCGAAACTGTGTGGTTATATTGGCCTACGAAATATTTAAACTGCGACGTTGATGCGTTGACCTTGTCATGCCTTTAGTTAATTCAGTACGGGTCAGTGATGTTCTCAATATCCTTGTAAATTATTTTCCAAATTGATTATGTGTATTTTGCGACGACGTCCTGTCAAGGCAATGGTCTTGGTTGTAGTCTTTGATACGCATTCTAAGCATACAATTTTATGCTGTATAGGGCAAAGGGACGCGAAGTATATCCATATCACCTAAGACGATTTAGGGAAATATTAAATTACCGACACTCACGTTGGCAAATTCGGTTAGGACCAAATATGTCCTCTATGTCAAAATTCTAACCCATATTTACATGTATCTGCCATCATTCACTTCGTTTTTATATACGCCTATGGTGTAAATTTACATATATTGGGCTGTATTTCTGGCATGGATCTTGATGCCTTGGTTTAAACTATAACCATGTTCTGATGATAACAGTCTCAGACTTCTCATTATGTCTCCATACAAACTCCTTAATACATTACAATAAAATCTCTATTATGAACGTGTGTATTTATGTCTGCTCATAAATTTTAGTCCTTCGAAATATATGTCTTCTACACTTCGTAGCAATATTTCCCTTGAAAATATCTCAAAGACATCTTATTCTCTATTTAATGCACCTAGAGTAAATAAAATCCACAGAAATAGACATGCGCTCTAAAGCAGAGGAATTTACTCTCTATTCAATGCACTCTATTAAATGTGGGACATTATTAACTTGACCCGCTCAATTTTTTAAGTAAATATTACTGGGAGCGAAAAATAAAATGCAATTCTCCTTTGTCTCTCTCGCTCAATATGCCCAGAGCACTAAGCTCTCTCTCTGACGAAAGAGATAACAGTGCCAGATTTTGTTCTCAAATTTCGCACTCTCACTTTCCCTCTTTCTCTCCGAATCTATTATTCTCTAAGGATATAAGAGGACTCCCATTGACCACATTAATTTCCTGAATTCTTCTTCTTGTCACTGCAATGCATTCATTCTCCGAACAGCTCCATTTATTCTCCGCACGATAATTCATAAATTTTGCAAGAGCTCGAACAAAAAATATGTTTCAGTATAACCAAAATAGTCAAACGATTTGGTATTTATGCGGGATGAAATGTTAGTAAGTAAATCCACAGCAACCGCACACATACACATGCATATGCACACGTCTAGAAGCAAGTCGAAGCACTTACATAGACACACACACACCAACTACTCTCCTAGCATACTAACATAATTTACCGGTTATATGCGTGTCTCCTTGAGTGGGTGTATGGTTGTCTGTGTAACGATGCTTGCGGATAAAGGAAATACAAGTGGTAAAGATAATCTTTTGAAAATTGAAAAGGACAAAGCAAATAGAAGTATTTATAGGACGAGTTTTTTTTGTGTCTTTTGTGTAAGGAAATTACGTCAGTCTTAGGTCAATGACATCTTGGGAGAAATGTTGAAAAAAACATTAATGGAATAAAAACATTTTCTGGTTTCTTTGAATGATGATTATGAAAAAATGACATAAAATATTTCTTGAGGGTATATAAAAAAGGACAGGTAAACGAAAATTGTATATATGTCTTCTAATATACCAGACATCACAAAATCTAAAACTATTAAAGATTAAAAACAGGAGTTCATTGACAATCTTAAAGCGGGGAATTAACAAAAAAAAAAAATCCAAAGACCTCCACGATGAAAATTTTTGAAGAATCTCCATTAGGCGTGTTTTTCCAAAAAGGAATTATTAAAGGACCTCCATTAGGCCCGAATTTCCAGAGGGGTTTTTAAAGGACATCCATCAGGCGTGGATTTTCCAAGAGGATTTTTAAAGGAACCTCGCCAGGCGTGGATTTTCAGAAAGGATTTTTTGAAGGACCCTCATCAGGCATGGATTTTCAGAAAGGATTTTTAAAAGACCCTCATCAGGCATGGATTTTCAAGAAAGATTTTTTCAGGTGTGGAATTTCAGAAGGGAGTTTTTGAACGACCCTCATCAGGTGTGGATTTTCAGAAAGTAATTTTTAAAAGGACCCTCATCTGTTGTGGGTTTTCAAAAAGGACTTATTAAAGGACCTCCATCAGGCGTGGATTTCCAGAGGGGTCATTTAAAGAACCTCCATGAGGCGTGAATTTTTTGAAGGACCCTCATCAGGCGTGGATTTTCAGAAAGGATATTTTGAGGGTCCTTCAAAAATCCTTTCTGAAAACCCACGCCTGATGAGGGATTTTCAGAAATGCTTTTTTGAAGTACCCTCATCAGGCGTGGATTTTCAAAAAGGATTATTTGAAGGACCTTCATCAGGTGTGGATTTTCAGAAAGGTTTTTTGAAGGACCCTCATCAGGAGTGGATTTTCAGAAAGGGTTTTTTGAAGGACCCACATAAGGCGTGGATTTTCAGAAAGGATTTTTTGAAGGACCCTCATCAGGCGTGGATTTTCACAAAGGATTTTTTGAAAGACCCTTATCAGGCGTGGATTTTCAGAAAGGATTTTTTGAAGGACCCTCGCTAGGGGTGGATTTTCAGAAAGGATTTTTTTAAGGATCCTCATCAGGCGTAGATTTTCAGAATGGATTTTTTGAAGGACCCTCGCTAGGGGTGGATTTTCAGAAAGAATTTTTTGAAGGATCCTCATCAGGCGTGGATTTTCAGAAAGGAGTTTTTGAAGGACCCTCATCAGGCGTGGATTTTCAGAAAGGATTTTTTGAAGGACCCTTGCCAGGCGTGGATTTTCAGAAAGGGTTTTTTGAAGAACCCTCCTCAGGCGTGGATTTTCACAAAGGATTTTTTAAAGGACCCTCATCAGGCGTGGATTTTCAGAAAAAGATTGTTTGAGATTCACCACAGGGTATTATGTCTTCGTTAATATGTTTGTAACAGGCAAAAGAAAACGATATAGACACATGGTTCCTTTTGAGAATAATAAGAATCACTTTCAGAGTCGATTTATGCATGTCCGTCCGTCTGTACGTCTGTAGATATTAAATTGTAAACAAACTGCAGGTCGCATTTATGATCCGATTCGGATGAAATTTGGCACAGCTCACTTCTTTGGCCCAAGGACGAACCCTGTTGAAATTGAAGAAAATCGGTTCCGATTTGGATATAGCTACCATTTATATTTTCGTCAGATTTAAGGTAAATGAGGCACCAAAGTCCTTATATATCTTTCGATTTACACGAAATTTTGTATATCACACTAAACTAAGTCTAGAATGATGTGTGTTAAGTTTCGTGAAAATCGGTGCAGATTTAGATATAGCTCCCATATATATTTTCGTCCGATTTCAGGTAAATGGTGCGTCAAAGTACAAAAATATCTTTCGATTTACAGGAAATTTCGTATATCACACTTAATTAGGTCTAGAAAGATGTCTGCTAAATATCGTGAAAATAGGTTCAGATTAAGATATAGCTCCCATATATAGTTTGGCCCGATTTTAGGTAAATGGTGCGCCAAAGTCCCTAAATATCTTTCGATTTGCACGAAATTTGGCATAGCGCACTAAATTGAGTCTAGAATTGTGTGTGCTACGTTTCGTGGAAGTTGGTTCAGATTTCGATATAGCTCCCATATATAAGTTTGTCCGATTTTATATACATGGTGCGCTAAAGTCCCTATATATCCTTCGATTTCCACAAAATTTTACATATCGTACTGATTTAAGTCTAGAACGCTGTATGTTAAATTTTGTGTAAATCGGTTTAGATTTCGATATAGCTCCCATATATATTTTCGCCCGATTTAAGGAAAATGGTGCGCCAAAGTCCCTAAATATCTTTCGCTTTGTACGAAATTTGATAAAGCGTACTAAATTAAGTCTATAATGATGTGTGCTAAGTTTCGTGAAAATCGGTTCAGATTTCGATATAGCTCCCATATATAAGTTCGTCCTATTTTATATAAATGGTGCGATACAATCGCTATATATCCTTCGATATGCATGAAATTTGGCATGGCGTACTAAATTAAATCTAGAATGATGTGTGTTATGTTTCGTGGAAATCGGTTCAGATTTCGATATAGCTCCCATATATTAGTTCGTCCGATTTTATATAAATGTTGCCCTAAAATCCCTATATATACTTCGATTTGCACGAAATTTGGCACAGCGCACTAAATTGATTCTAGAAATATGTGTACTAAGTTTCGTGGAAATCGGTTCATGAAAATCAGTTTAGATTTAGATATGTATTTTCCTTCGATTTTATGCAAATTGTGCACTAAAGACTCAACGTTTGTACGATTGACACACAATTTTATATAATTTTCTGAAGTTAATACAAATTAATCTCTGCAAGTTTTGTTGAAATCGGCTCAGATTTAGATACAGCTTCCATATAAATTTTCGTTGGAGTTTAGGAAAATTTTGCATCGATTTACACGCAATTTTTCACGACATATAAAAGTGCGACTAGAATGGCGAAGGCATAAAGATCACACGTTCAAGTTCGTTCAATTTCATGTCAATGTTCTTTCGAAAAGGCGGGGTCCGTTAGGAGACATATGTAGAATATACCCAAAGTGATGAACGGTATCACATAGTCGGCCCAGCCCGACTTTGCTACTTTCCTTACTTGTTTAATAGGAATTTTCAGATGACTTTATTCAGTCGTGGATCTGACCCTGGATCGGACCCTTCAGTTCGTCTCTAAAGACTCCCTTGGAGCTCGTCTATAAAGACTGCCTTGCAGCTCGTCTATAAAGACTCCCTTTCCTACTTTCCTTACTGGTTTAATAGGAATTTTCAGATGACTTTATTCAGTCGTGGATCTACTGCTTCAACTCGTCTACAAATACTCACTTCATTATACCCTTCACCACACTGTGGTACAGGGTATTATGGCTTTGTGCATATGTTTGTAACAGGCAAAAGGAAACGAGATAGACACATGGTTCCTTTTGAGAATATGCATAGAATCACTTTCTAAGTCGATTTGTGCATGTCCGTCCGTCCGTCCGTCTGTCCGTCTGTCCATGTTAAATTGTAAACAAATTACAGGTCGCAATTATGATCCGAATTGGATGAAATTTGGCATAGGTCACTTATTCGGCCCAAGAACGAACCCTATTGAAATTGGGAAAAATCGGTTCAGATTTAAATATAGCTCCCATATATATATTTAACCGATTTAATGTAAACGGTCCCTATATATCTTTCGATTTGCACGAAATTTGGTACAGCCTAATCATTTAGGCCTAGACTGATGTGTGTTAAGTTTCCTGAAAATCGGCCCAGATTTAGATAGTTTCGTCCGATTTCATGTAAATGGTACCCCAAAGTCCCTATATATCTTTCGATTTGCACGAAATTTGGCATAACGTACTGAATTAAGCCTAGAGTAATGTCTGCCAAGTTTCGAGAAAATCGGTCCAGATTTAGATATAGCTCCCATATATAGTTTCGTCCGATTTCATGTAAATGGTGCCCCAAAGTCCCTATATATCTTTCGATTTGCATGAAATTTGGCATACCGTACTGAATTGAGCTTAGAATGATGTCTGCCCAGTTTCGAGAAAATCGCTCCAGATTTAGATATAGCTCCCATATATAGTTTCGTCCGATTTCATATAAATGGTGCCCTAAAGTCCCTATATATCTTTTGATTTGCACGAAATTTGGCATAACGTACTGAATTAAGCCTAGAGTGATGTCTGCCAATTTTCGTGAAAATCGGTGCAGATTTAGATATAGCTCCACTATATAGTTTCGTCCGATTTCATGTAAATGGTGCCCCAAAGTCCCTATATATCTTTCGATTTGCACGAAATTTGGTACAGCCTAATCATTTAGGTCTAGAATTATGTCTGCCAAGATTCGTGAAAATTGGACAAGATTTAGATATAGCTCCCATATATTGTTTCGTCCGATTTCATGTAAATGGTGCCCCAAAGTCCGTATATATCTCTCGATTTGCAATTTGGCATAACGTACTAAGTTGAGTCTAGAATGATGTCTTCCAAGTTTCGGGAAAATCGGTCCAGATTTAGATATAGCTCCCACATATAGTTTCGTTCGATTTCATGTAAATGGTGCACCACATATATCTTGCGATTTGCACGAAATTTGGCATGACGTACTGAATTGAGTCTAGAATGATGTCTGCCAAGTTTCGTGAAAATATGTCAAGATTTAGATATAGCTCCCATATATAGTTTCGTCCTATTTCATGTAAATGGTGGACATTTATGTTCATCATATGAATCTTTTGTGGGACTCCCATAAAAAAATATTTTTTAATCACAAAAATAAAAACGGGAAGATTGAAATACGTTGCTGTTGTTGTTTTTTTTTCAAATTTCCATTAAATTTATTTTTATTTTCCGTTTTCTTCCCATCTATAATATTATCTCATGGGCCATATCAAACATCCATCATGAAGTTGATAATGGTTTCAGTGATTTGCTTATTTTTTATTTTATTTTTACTTTCCGTTGTTGATGCTGTTATCAAGATGTGGTGGTGTTTCCAGTAATGGTTACATTGACCTTTCTGGTCAATGATTTTTTGTGTCTTTTGTCAAACAAATAATGTGGCTGTGTTAGGCTGGTGTTGCCCTCACTCCAACGACGACCAAATAATGATTGGCTACATTTTAAAATTATTTGGTTGTAGGAATGATAGAATGTCCTTTTTGTTAGGCAGTAAAAGGAAAAAAGGACTATTTATTGATTTTGCCATCAATCAATATTGTTGAATAGAGCTTTTAGGCTATTTTCGTTACAAAGAATGTCAATGGAGAGAGGTAATATAATAGCTAATAATAGCTGTTTTGGGAAATGGGAAGAATTGATAAAATTTGAATATCATATATTGTGCTAAAAGAAATATATATTTAAATTCATGGCTATGGTAGGTTATGTGGGACCTCCATAAGACAGACTCCCCTCCACTTGGATATAACATATTAAAAACCAGTAAGGAAAGTAGTCAAGTCGGACGGGGCCGACTATATGATACCCTTCACCACTATGGGTATATTAAACGAATGCATCCTAATAGAAGGGCCATTAACAAGAAATTGGATGAAACATGTCATTCGTTTGTTACAATGGGACAAAATTATGTAAACCAACATAAAGCAAATATCAAAAATATCAAAATGCTCAATTGTGTACCTTGTAGAAAATTTCATGTCAATATTACAAACATGAGGAGTTTCGTGCACCATTTACTTAAAATCGGATGAAAATAGAAATGGAAGCTTTATCCCAATATGAACCGATTTCAAAGAAACTTGTCACAGGTATATTGTACTAATTTCAGCAGGTTTTATTTCTAATGGCCATATTTAGGGTCCTACTTAAAATCGGACGAACATATATATGAGAGCTATATCTAAATCTGAACCGATTTTCAAGAAAATTTATACACATCATTCTAGACTCAACCCAGTATGCTCTGCCAAATTTCGTGCAAATCGAAAGATATATAAGGACCTTGGAACACCATTTACATCATATAGGGCGAACATATATATGAGAACTATATATAGATATATATATAGAACAAATCTGAACCGATTTTTAAGTACATTCACACACATTATTCTAGACGCAATTCAGTATGCTATGCCAAACTTCGTGCAAATCGGAAGATATATTGCGACTTTGGTGCACCATTTATATAAAATCGGACGAAACTATATGGGAGCTATATCTAAATCAGGACCGATTTTCACGAAACAAGGCAGACATCACTCTACGCTCAACTCAGTACGTTATGCCAAATTTCGTGCAAATCGTAAGATATATTGGGACTTTGGGGCACCATTAACATGAAATTGGACGAATCTATATATGGGAGGTATATCTAAATCCGAACCGATTTTCTCAAAATTTGGCAGACATCATTCTAGGCTCAATTCAGTACGTTATGCCAAATTTCGTGCAAATCGAAAGATATATAGGGACTTTTGGCACCATTTACATGAAATCGGACGAAACTATATATGGGAGCTATATCTAAATCTGGACCGATTTTCTCAAAACTTGGCAGACATTACTCTAGGCTCAATTAAGTACGTTATGCCAAATTTCGTGCAAATCGAAGGATATATAGGGACTTCGGTGCACCATTTACATGAAATCGGACGAAACTATATATGGGAGCTATATCTAAATCTGAACCGATTTTTACGAAACTTTGCACACATAATTCTAGACCTAAATGATTAGGCTGTACCAAATTTCGTGCAAATCGAAAGGTATATAGAGACCGTTTACATTAAATCGGTTAAATATATATATGGGAGCTATATCTAAATCTGAACCGATTTTCCCAATTTCAATAGGGTTCGTCCGTGGGCCGAATAAGTGACCTATGCCAAATTTTATCCAATTCGGGTCATAAATGCATCCTGTACTTTGTTTACAATTTAACATGCACAGACAGACAGATAGACGGACGGACAGACGGACATGCATACATCGACTTAGAAAGTGATTCTATGCATATTCTCCAAAGGAACCATGTGTCTATCTCGTTTCCTTTTGCCTGTTACAAACATATACACAAAGACATAATACCCTGTACCACATTGTGGTGAAGGGTATAATGAACACCATATATAGTGCTAAAAGTAATATTTTTTAAATCCATGCCTATGGTAGGTTATGTGGGGACCCTATAAAGATTCCTTAAATGAATCTATGAAGGCTCCCTCAGCTCGTCTACAAAGACTGTCTACCTTCAGCTTGCCTATAAAGACTTCTTTCAGCTCCTCTAGAAATGCTCCCTTCTACTGGCCAATAAAAACAGCTCTCTAAGCTGGCCTCTAAAGACTCCCCTCCGCTTGTCTATAACACATAACAAATATTTTTTAAAGCATTATTTTTAAATATTACAAACCTATATTGGCTAATAACAAAATTTTTATATAAAATAATTGGAATATATTTTATATAAATATTTTTAAAGTCTTTAAAAAATACTTAATCTTTTTTTGAAATAACACTCATTGGCCTTCAACAGATTTGCAAGGCCAAGCCATACCAAATGAGTGAAGCCCTTGAAGTCAGGAAATAATTAACTTTTAATCTGTCGTCAATGTATACGGTTTTTCCTCACCGCAATTTAAAATTAACAATAACAAAAGAAGACAAAAAAAAATAATTTACAACTTTTATTTCAAAGTTCAAAACATCAACAATTCATTTGAAATTCTTTTGGCCTTGTAATTGTTCCGTTCATGTATTTTGCTGTTGTTGTAATTTTTGAAATACTTTCACGAATCCTACCTTTTGTCTGCCATTTGGTTGGTATTGGGTTGTGTTTGGTTTTTTTGTTGTTATCGGAATTAATTTGTTAATTATTTCCGTCGTCAAAACATGTTCAGCAGGGGCCAACGAACGTCATTCATTTGCCCTCCACCCCCTGTCACTTTCTACACCGCAAAAAAGGAATGCCGGTCAACACCAACACCACCACCGCCGCCGATTTCCTTCTTTTTATGGTTTTTTATTGCCACAGAAATGACTGGGGAAAATGTGAAAATATTTCTGAGTTCTGTGTTGTCGGTAGGTAGGTAGCTACGGGTAGGTTCGTTGAAATTTCTATGGATCGTAAATTCGAAAGGAATTTTATTTTTGTGTTTTTTTTTATTTTACATTTTAATTATTTCGAACCATGAAGGCAAGCAAACTGTGGAGTTGAAGTTCGCTACGTGGTAGGAGTTCTAAATAATTATTGTCTAGCAAAAGTAGAGAAAGGTGTCAATGTGGAAATCGAATAGCCACAAAATGTAATTTTTTTGTTAAATGTTGAAAATTGTTTTACGGAAAATTTAGATTTTATTATTAAATTGTTTTATTGCTATACAGAAACTTGTGTTTAAAATTTAAAGGGAATTGCAGAAAATAAAATAAATACTTGAGGACTGTAAATAAAAGTGAATTCTTAAAAAAAACTGTCAATATCCTAGCAGTAGTGAATTATTACAAAACTATTATAACCAAACATATCTGTTATTTTTAAAGTTTAAATGACTTACCAAACTAGTGGTTCAAAAAATATTTTTGTAGATCATAGAGACCTCAACCACTCCACCTCATCTTTAAGAGCTCCCTTTGAGTCGTCCATGTGGCGTATGAGTATTGTAAGTACTTATACGATCCAACCTATATTTGCAAAATTTAATTTGCAAACATTTTTGTAAGATCCTAGAATTTCTTAAAGACCTCCTGCATCTAGCCTATTTTTTCAATGACTTACCTGAGGCATGTATTTAAGAAAAATTATAAAATCAGCTTGTCTGTAAAACCTCCCTTCTATTCGTCTATAAAGACCCTTTCACTTTGACTACGTGGAATATATTCAGGTTCGCTATAAAGTCTACCGTCAGAACGTTCATAGAGATTCACACCAGTCCGTATATGAAGACTGTCTCCAGCCCCGCTATAAAAATTCCCACCAGTACTTTAAGGTGATATTAACGTATTAGTGTTTTTATCACTCATACGTATCCACGTGCATTAGGTATTTCATTTCCCCTCCCATTCCCCTCGGCTCGTCTATAACGACTATCTCTAACTTCTCTATAAGGACTCCTTTCAGCTTGTCTGTATGGAATACCTACCGGTTGTCCTATCAACACATGCATTGAGACTCCTACTAACACGTCTATAAGAACTGCCTCCAGTTCCTCTTTAAGAACTCAATGCAGTCCGTGTATGTTGGTCTATAAAGACTCCCTTCAGTTTATAGACAAAAGACTCCATTCAGCTCGTCTATAAAGGCTGCTTTTTTAGCTCGTCTATGAAGACTCCCTCTTCATATTTCTTCAGTCCGCCCGTATGAGTATTGTCATTACTTATACGAACCAATGTACAGTATGATGGGTACTTAGTTTAAATATGTTTACCTTCAAATATATTTGTAGGCTCCTGATCTTTAATTTCTCTATAAAAACTGACCTTACAACAATAAATTCTCCATTAAGTCCTCCATAAAGCGTCCTACCAGCTCGTCCATATATACGTCCTTCATCTCGGTTAAAAACTACCTTTACGTAATCTATAAGTACTCCCTTAAACTCGTCTATAATGAATCCATGAGGTAGCTTAAATACTTCCTCTAGGACTTCTATAAAGACTTCGGCTCGTCTAAAAAGTTTCCCTCTTTGTCAGTTTTTTTAAGATTACCCTCAGCTTCAGTTCATATTGACTTCCACCAACCCTTCTATAAAGATTGTCTCCAGCTCTTCTATAAGAAATCTCTTCAGTCCTATCGTATGAGTATTGCTATCACTTATACGAACCAATGTATATTATGTTTTTGGAGCTTTGTTTAAATACTCCCTTCAGCTGTTCTATCATCTATCCTATGTTTTAGTTCGTCTTTTACGAATCTTTCTTCCCGTCCATGTGGCGTATGAGCACTGTCATCACCTATGCGGACCCATCCATGTACATTAAGACAGACATTTACATAGAAAATTTGAACCCGCACGTGGATCATACATGTCCGTGCTTCCTACAAATCTACCCCTTCATCTCGCGTTCATAATTTCCATTCGCGTATAAAGTCCCCTTCAGCTCGTCTGTAAAAAACCCTATAGTTCCTCTCTAAAACTCCCTTTAACTGGTGTACAATGATTTCTATCCGCTCGGCTATAAAGTCGTTCTTTTGCTTGAGATTGTAAAAAAAATCCGTGCAAACTGGATAACATCGGCTGTCATTACTAATACGACGAATCCTATGTGCCGTATGAGTGGGGTAATCACTTATACGAACCCATGAACCTTATACTATGTATTTATTATGAATATCTCTACCGTATCTACTTATAATGATCTGCTACTTAAATGTAACAAAAAAGTAAGAATTCTTAAAAATTTTATAATTCCGGATTAAGGTGAGATGGTCTCTAGAAAAAAAAATAGCATTTTAAGCGATATCCATCCAGTTTTCGTGCAACCCCAATTTTTTATAACAACAGCTCAAGCTAGGCTAAATGCACCGAAATTTCGTTATCTTTCCGTGCGCTTTGTACCAGCTGTTTCTGACTCTCCAATAAAATTTTCCATAAATCCTCGCATTGTGTAGCGGCTTGAAAAAATATTTTCAATAAATCCTCGACTTGTGCAGGAGTTTGAAGATTTTTTTCAATAAATAGTTGCCTTGTGTTGATTCTAGGAAAATATCCTGTAATAAAAATAATCCTTAGAAGTCATTGAACAAATATTCTTTAACAAAACCACGTCTTAGAAGTCCTTGAAAATTTATTCTTTAATAAATCCACGGGTCAGTTGGTTGTACATTCACCTCTATACAATATTTTAACAAAGGTTCCCTGGGGCGTATAAATGCTGACAAAACGTATACGCCATAATCAGCATGTAAACTATTAACTTTTTCAGACACCTCAATAATTCGAGGGATTTAGTGAGTCTCCATAAGACTTAGCATCAGTTCTTCTGACGAGTATATTGACTTTTCGCATTAATTTCGGACATCATTTGCGAGAAAATAATACAGGCTACGTTAGCCATTCAAAAACTGGTAGCTGTTTTTTTAATTCACGTCTATGTTAACCTTTACACAATATTTCCACAGTTCCCGGGTTCAGCGCTGTTAGCTTTTTTAGACACGATTTTCTTTACAACTCATCTATAGATGGCTGTTAGTGATGCGTATAAGTATTGTCAACACTAATACGACCCCAAGCACTATGTGATTTGTACTAACTTCGAATATTTACATATACAAATGTTTATAATGATCGTCAATGTAAATCTGTAATGATTGGCAATGAAAAAAAAATTAAAAATAATTTTTGAAAATCCAGACTTCAGTTTCGTCATTTTTCGTAGCCACAATTCTCTCTTTCTCTACAGCTGGTCTATAAAATAGATCTATGTATGCTGTCCAATATTGCGTATAAATGTTGTCATGGCTTATACGACCCTATGTACCCTTTAACTGCATTTACTTAGAAGTTTTGGCATCTGCAATGCTCTATAATGATCGACAATGTAAATGTGACAATAATTACACATTATAAGGCTCTATAATCCAGGAGTAACAACCTCAACCCTATTCATAACATATACACACATGTATAGTATAATGACTACTATTAAATACATCTTCCGTAAACAATCTACTCTGGTAATAATTTCCTAACCACCAGGTAATTACTCTTCTCAACCCATTTAATAATAGCCCTTTTCCAGCTAAAATATAATCTCTTCATTATAGAGTCAGTATAACATTTCTGGAGTTAGAAGTTCCACGTCACACAAACACATATGTGTACACAGGAACTATAAAAGTACGCACCTTACCTGCCTGCAGGGCTACTATTTGCCACACATGTTTGTTACTGTTGATTATAATGATTTACTGCAATGGTCACAACACTTAAACCCAACACCCAAAGTAATACTCATAAAATTACCATGCAGCAGTATAAAGTGTTGCTGCTTTCCTTCGACAGAACATCGTCGTCGTCATCAGCATAATATTAACGACGACAGAAATGTAGATGACGACCATGATGATGATGATGATGAGGTTGAAGCGAAGGGTTTGTTTAACTTACAAAAAAAATGAAACTCTGAAACTGAGTCATTAAATATTAAAATGCATTAAGGGCGCCAAGGGTGGCATTGCCATAATGTTTCACTTACTTGCTTTCAATATTGGTTGTTAGTGTTTTTTTTTTTTTTGTTTTTTTTTAAGATATGAATTTTTATGATTCTGCAATATTTTATATTAAAATTTTTTTATAGATATGTTGTTGGCTATATTTTCATACATATCTTTAAATTATTTTTAAATGTCCGTTGGTGTTTTTGTTTTCTTTTTTGCTTGCTCATTCTCTTTCTTCATCTTTTTACTATAATTTTTTATGAAAAAGGGTAATATTTACTTTTGTATCGCTGACTTTTTTGTTTTCCACTTTTTTTCTCTCCCTCAAAAGGTCATTGAACAGTTTAGAAAACCGGCCGAAGTGCCCTTTTTTCCTTTGGTGTGTTGTGGTTTAATACCCTAATTCAGCAGCTTATGGTCTTACTTGGGCAGACAAACAAATGATGCGGTCCGAAGAGATTTCATAAATCTCTTATTTTTCGGCAATCTTAAGATGAGCTGAGTAAATCGATGAGGAATTTGTAAACATATTTATATATTCTAAGTCAAAAAAGGATAAGTGTTTGAAAGCTTAAAGTGATGACCATTTCGATGTAGTGATTCAAATTGTACAGACAATTTTTTGTAAGCTGTCCTCTGGGGTGTATAAGTGGTGATAATATGTATATAAGCCTAATTTGTCAAGTATTGCATGAACCAATTAAATAAATTGTATTCAAAGAAAATAAAAAAGTCTAATCAAAACGTAGACAAATTCCTCAAATTCTCGAAATCGGTAAATTAATTAAACGACAATAATCATTGCAATACAAACATTTTCTAATAAGATGATCCATAGGGCGTATACGTCTTGACAAAACGTATACGCCATAATGTCCTTGCGTATTTTGATAATACCAGACTAAGTAGGAGCGGAGCAGCAGACATCTTTAGTACCACTATAACACCATACATGGCGAAAAATTTGAATTTAATTTCATACGCCGTTTAACACACGTCTGGGAGTCAGAAGCTAGCTACGAATAGCATATGTGAAGGACAGCTCCTGCAAATTTTTCAGATATTAAGGTTGATATAAAAACTACAACTTTTTCATCGTGCTTAACATCCGAAAAGACGTCGCCTTTTTGAAGGAACTTTGACATGAAATTGAACGAACTTAAATATGTGATTTGTATGTCTATCTGGAACCTATGCTAAATTTCATTTCATTTGGGCAAGTTTAGAGTCGTTTGCGCACAGTGGGACAGATTTGTGTAAATCGATTTAAAGTAAACTTGACTCGCGCTATTAGGTATGCTGCACTATTTAAAATTTAATCTCAATCAGACACCTATTGATTATTTGATGTACAATAAACATAAATAAGTCGAAATTATATATGGAAGCTACGATATATCTATATCTTAACCGATTTGAAGCAAACTTGCCACAGATTAATTTATACTAATTTCACTACGTTGTGTCAATCGGCCTAGCTGTGGCTCTTTAGTGTACAATTTACTTAAAATCGGACGAAAATATATATATAGGAGGTGTACACAGCATTGTAGACTTAATTCTATACACTATGCCAAAATTCGTGCAAATCGAATGATTTTCAGAGACTTTGGTGCACCATTTACCTAAAATCGGACGAAACTATGTATGGAAGCTATATATAAATCTGAACCGATTTTCACGAAACCTAGCACACATCATTCTAGACTTAATTTAGTACGCTATGCCAAAATTCGTGTCAATTAACAGATTAGCGGGGACTTTGGTGCACCCTTTACCTAAAATAGGGCGAAACTATAAATGGGAGCTATTTGTAAATCTAAACCGATTTTTACGAAATTTAGCACACATCATTCTAGACCCAATTCAGTAGGCTATACCAAATTTCGTGCAAATCGAAAGATATATAGGGACTTTGGTAGACCATTTATCTAAAATTGGGCGAAACTGTATATGGGAGCTATATCTAAATCTGAACCGATTTTTATGGAACTTGGCACACGTCATTCTAGACTTAATTCAATACGCTATGCCAAAATTCGTGCGACTCAAATGATTTTCAGGGACTTTGGTGCACCATTTACCTAAAATCGGACGAATATATATGTGGGAGCTATATCTAAATCTGAACCGATTTTCACGAAACTTAGCACACATCATTCTAGACCTAATTCAGTACCCTATGCCAAATTTCGTGCAAATCGAAAGATATATAGGAACTTTGGTGCACCATTTACCTAAAATCGGGCGAAACTATATATGGGAGCTATATCTAAATCTGAACCGATTTTCCCGAAACTTAGCACACATCCTTGGAGACCTAATTCAGTCGACTATACCAAATTTCGTGAAAATTTAATGCTATATGGGGACTTTGGTACCCCATTACCTTAAATCGGACGAAAATATATATGGGTGCTATATCTAAATCTGAACCGATTTTTTTCCCAATTTCAATAAGGTTTGTCCTTGGGCCAAACAAATGAGCTGTGCCAAATTTCATCCAATACGGATCATAAATGCGACCTGTACTTTGTTTACAATTTAACATGGACAGACAGACATGCATAAATCGACTCAGAAAGTGATACTATGCATATTCTCAAAAGGAACTATGGGTCTGTCTCGATTATGTTTGCCTTTTACAAACATATGCACAAAGACATAATACCCTGTACCACAGTGTGGTGAAGGGTATAGACATAGTGTGCTTCATTTGAAATAACTTTAATTAATACAAATGATATCGACATAATTTTTTACAAAAACTCTGATTTTATGTTTTAGATTGCAAAAAAAGACTTTCGAAACATTTGAACAATAATCCTAAAAAAACTAAATTATAAACCACTTAAAATAAAATAACAAAAATATTCTTTGATTGGCATTTAAAAATAATTGCCTGCTTTGTTAACTTCAAATGAATAATAATATTAAACAAAACACGAATTTGAGTACACTATATCGGAAATAAATTTTAGTTTGAAAAAATATTCTTTAATAAATCCACGCCTTGTATGGATCCTTGAAAAAAATATTCTTTAAAAAATCCACGCCTTGTATGGATCCTTGAAAAAAATATTCTTTAAAAAATCCACGCCTTGTATGGATCCTTGAAAAAAATATTCTTTAAAAAATCCACGCCTTGTATGGATCCTTGAAAAAAATATTCTTTAAAAAATCCACGCCTTGTATGGATCCTTGAAAAAAATATTCTTTAAAAAATCCACGCCTTGTATGGATCCTTGAAAAAAATATTCTTTAAAAAATCCACGCCTTGTATGGATCCTTGAAAAAAATATTCTTTAAAAAATCCACGCCTTGTATGGATCCTTGAAAAAATATTCATTAAAAAATCCACGCCTTGTATGGATCCTTGAAAAAAGTATTCATTAAAAAATCCACGCCTTGTATGGATCCTTGAAAAAAATATTCTTTAAAAAATCCACGCCTTGTATGGATCCTTGAAAAAAATATTCTTTAAAAAATCCACGCCTTGTATGGATCCTTGAAAAAAATATTCTTTAAAAAATCCACGCCTTGTATGGATCCTTGAAAAAAATATTCTTTAAAAAATCCACGCCTTGTATGGATCCTTGAAAAAAATATTCTTTAAAAAATCCACGCCTTGTATGGATCCTTGAAAAAAATATTCTTTAAAAAATCCACGCCTTGTATGGATCCTTGAAAAAAATATTCTTTAATAAATCCACGCCTTGTATGGATCCTTGAAAAAAATATTCTTTAATAAATCCACGCCTTGTATGGATCCTTGAAAAAAATATTCTTTAATAAATCCACGCCTTGTATGGATCCTTGAAAAAAATATTCTTTAATAAATCCACGCCTTGTATGGATCCTTGAAAAAATATTCTTTAATAAATCCACGCCTTGTGTAGGTCCTTGAAAAAATATTCTTTAATAAATCCACGCCTTGTGTAGGTCCTTGAAAAAATATTCTTTAATAAATCCACGCCTTGTGTAGGTCCTTGAAAAAATGTTCTTTAATAAATCCACGCCTTGTATGGATCCTTGAAAAAATATTCTTTAATAAATCCACGCCTTGTGTAGGTCCTTGAAAAAATATTCTTTAATAAATCCACGCCTTGTATGGATCCTTGAAAAAATATTCTTTAATAAATCCACGCCTTGTGTAGGTCCTTGAAAAAATATTCTTTAATAAATCCACGCCTTGTATGGATGCTTGATAAAATATTCTTTAATAAATCCACGCCTTGTATGGATCCTTGAAAAAATATTCTTTAATAAATCCACGCCTTGTATGGATCCTTGAAAAAATATTCTTTAAGAAATCCACGCCTTGTTGAATCCTTGAAAAAATATTTTTAATATATTCTTGAAAAAAATTAAATTGTATCCCTCCATAATTTTCTAATGGCAAGTCTAACTTATAATACCCTCAACTTCGTAGCGCAGCATACATATGTATATAAAAATATATATGTGCCAAAACGAAAATATTTTGTTAGAATATTAACTCAATACCAGAAACAGAGCGTTAAATGCCATCATGAATGGCATATAAATTTTTATGATATTGATTATGGGTTTGCTAAAAAAGCAAATCAACAACATTAAAAAGGTAAAACGAAATGAAATCCTAAATCGCTAACAAAATGATTTTTACAAAACGATAACGAAAAAATATTTAAAATTCAATTAGAAGGAAAATTATTATTTTTTTCGGCTATAATAAAAAAAGAATATAACGGCAAAAATAACAACAACGACGATTTTTCCAATAGATTTTTATTTGATTTCACATTTTAATCTAAAATAATTGCTGCCAATTAAAATGAAATTCTCATTTTTATTTGGTATTTTTCAGGTGCTTAATTTCTATGTCAAATTGAATATGGTCACATTTTTTAAAGGCCTTAAAATATAATCCTTTAAAATGGGGTAGGTTGTGTAATGCTCCTAAAGACATGTTGAAAGGCTGCATAAAAATCCAATATAATGTTGACCTTGAAAAATATTCTTAAAATTAATTCGACTGCCACATTTTCTGTTAATTTTTATTGGTCTGCCACCCAATTTCATTCGTACACATGCCACCTACTTCCATTCATACACCCTCTCCAATCCCTTCAATCTTTGTTTGTCCATTAAAAATTGCCTCTCATCCTTTCATATCCTCAGCAATTAATCAACCATTATCTGTCAATCTTGCCCACCAACCAAAAATAAATAAAAATCGGCTGTTCAATATAAATAGAGTGGGTTACACACGTTTGAACAATTAAAAGCACAAAACATCGAACACAACCCCCAGAGTGTAAAGTGCCAGGCGAAGTCGAGAACACGTGTTATTTTAATTGCTGGCCGTGTTGTATGTCACTTTTCGTTGTTCTTCTTTGTTGTTGTTATTGTCGACAACTAAAACAAAAAGTTTTACTAGAATAAAAAAACACACACACAATAGCAGAAGTTTTAATCATCCACTTTCAATTTGATTTCTAACCCTCTCCCTGTCTCTTCATCTCTCTCCACCCTTTTTATAGTTTTGTTGTCACTGCCGGTAATACTTTTGTTCGTTCACAACAAACAATAGAGGTATTGTTATGGTTCCCAGTATTGTCTTACACTCAAAACTAGTGAAGAGGGATTAAAAATTCGAGTACTTATTGTTGTTGTTGGTTTTCTGTTGATGTAATTGTTTGAGCGTCACATATAATTGTTGAGTGACTGATAATTTGTGGGGGGAAGTTTTAAAATTTTTGATTTATTTGGAGAAAGAAGATATGATTTTATTAGTCTTGATGGTAGTGGTGTATTTATCACAAAGTATTAGGGTGACGAGAAAAATAAGGATTTTAATTGAAAGAAGTTCTAAATCACTCCTTTCATACATCCACCAGGATTCTAGAATAATTCTTCAGGGACCTATTAGGCGTGTTTATACCCTTCACCACAATGTGGTACAGGGTATTATGTCTTTGCACATAGACCCGAGATAGACTCATGATTCCTTTTCAGAATATAAATAGAATCACTTTTTAAGTCGATTTATGCATGTCCGTCCGTCTGTCTGTCTGTCTGTGTGGCCATGTTAAATTGTAAAAAAAAAAATTGTAAAAATTGTAAATGTACAGGTCGCATTTATGATTCAAATTGGATGAAAGTTGGCATAGGCCACTTATTTGGTCCAAGGACGAATTCTGTTGAAATCGGTTCAAATTAAGATATAGATCCCATATATAGTTTCGTCCGACTTTAGGTAAATGATGCAACGAACTCCCAATATTTGTCCGATTGGGACCAAATTTTGCACAGCGCACTGAATTAGGTCCAGACTGATGTCTGTGAATTTTTCTTAAAAAATCCGTCCGCTTTGCACGGAATTTGGCACATCGTACTGAATTAGGCCCAGACTAATGTCTGTGAATTTTTGTTAAAATCAGTTCATATATAAATATACCTCCAATATATATTTTCGTCCGATTTAAGGTAAATGGTGCATCAAAGTCCCTAAATATCTACCGATTTGCACAAAATTTGGCACAGCGTACTGAATTAAGCTTAGAATGATGTGTGATAAGTTTCCAAAAAATCGGTTCAGATTTCGATATAGCTCCCATACATATTTTCGTCCGATTTAAGGTCAATGGTGCACCAAAGACCCTAAATATCTCTCGATTTGCACGAAATCTGGCACAGCGTACTGAATTAAAATTATAATGATGTGTGCTAAGTTTCGTCAAAATCGGTTCGGAGTTAGATATTGCTCCTATATATATTTTCTCCCGATTTAGGGTAACTGGTGTACCAAAGTTCCTAAATATCTTTCGATTTGCACGAAATTCGGCACAGCGTACTGAATTAAGCCTAGAATGATGTGTGCTAAGTTTCCAAAAAATCGGTTCAGATTTCGATATAGCTGCCATATATATTTTCGTCTGATTTATGGTAAATGGTGCACCAAAGTCCCTATATATCTTTCGATTTGCACGAAATTTTGCGCGACGTACTGAATTGAGTCTTGAATGATGTGTGCTAAGTTTCGTAAAAATCGGTTCAGATTTAGATATAGCTCCCATATATATTTTCGTCCGATTTAGTGTATATGATGCACCAAAGACCGTATATATTCTTCTATTTGCACGAAATTTGGCATAGCGTCGATTTACACGAAATTTGACAGAGCGTACTGAATTGAGTCTAGAATGATGTAGGCTAAGTTTCGTGAAGATCCGTTCAGAATATATTTTCCGTTCCAATATATTTTCGTCCGATTTTACATAAATGTTTGTCCGATTAACACGAAACGCACAACGTATCAACTTGAGACTTGAATGACATTATTGGGTTTTATTGAAATTGGTGCAGATCCAGACGTAGCTTCCATATGTATTTCCAATCGGTGTCTGATTGAGATTAAATTTTAACAGTGCGGCGTACCGTGGATTTATTAAAGAATATATTTTCAATGACCTGTAAAGCGTAAATGGAGAATTTTTCAAGGATATATAATGCATGATTTTTTTTTTTTTTAAATATGTTCTCAAGGTTCTATAAGCGTGGATTTATTAAAGAATATCTTTTCAAGGACCTGTAAGTCGTAGAAGATTTTTTTTACAGGACCTATAAGAATTTCTTAAAAAATTGTTTTCAATTTATTTATTTTTCCATGATGGCCATGATCAGTTCCAAAAACTACTATACATCTACTACTCCAAAATTAGAGCCTACACAAGGTGTGGATTTATTAAAGAATATTTTTTCAAGGACCTGCGCAAGGCGTGGATTTATTAAAGAATATTTTTTCAAGGACCCACATAAGGCGTGGATTTATTAAAGAATATTTTTTCAAGGACCCACATAAGGCGTGGATTTATTAAAGAATATTTTTTCAAGGGCCCACATAAGGCGTGGATTTATTAAAGAATATTTTTTCAAGGACCCACATAAGACGTGGATTTATTAAAGAATATTTTTTCAAGGACCCACATAAGACGTGGATTTATTAAAGAATATTTTTTCAAGGACCCACCTAAGGCGTGGATTTATTAAAGAATATTTTTTCAAGGACCCACATAAGACGTGGATTTATTAAAGAATATTTTTTCAAGGACCCACATAAGGCGTGGATTTATTAAAGAATATTTTTTCAAGGACCCACATAAGGCGTGGATTTATTAAAGAATATTTTTTCAAGGACCCAACAAGGCGTGGATTTATTAAAGAATATTTTTTCAAGGACCCACATAAGGCGTGGATTTATTAAAGAATATTTTTTCAAGGACCCACATAAGTCGTGGATTTATTAAAGAATATTTTTTCAAGGACCCACATAAGGCGTGGATTTATTAAAGAATATTTTTTCAAGGACCCACATAAGGCGTGGATTTATTAAAGAATATTTTTTCAAGGACCCACATAAGGCGTGGATTTATTAAAGAATATTTTTTCAAGGACCCACATAAGGCGTGGATTTATTAAAGAATATTTTTTCAAGGACCCACATAAGGCGTGGATTTATTAAAGAATATTTTTTCAAGGACCCACATAAGGCGTGGATTTATTAAAGAATATTTTTTCAAGGACCCACATAAGGCGTGGATTTATTAAAGAATATTTTTTCAAGGACCCACATAAGGCGTGGATGGATATATAATATTTGTAATGTAATTTAAATGGCTCTAAAATAAATGATACTTCTCTTTGTTTGTTATCTACTTAAATTTCATTTATTGTCTTTGTACTTCAATAATAAGCTTTAATTTTTTTATTTAATTGTGTGTCTTCTTTTATTTTTACTCACTTCATTTTTTCGGTTAATGCATCTTATGTCGGGTATATATATGTGTGTATGTATGTTAGGAGTACTTACATTGATGCATACCATCCGCGGAATATTTAAGTATCACTTGAGACATATAAAACCTAGGGTATTATAGCAAAAACAAACAAAAAACCAAATACACAAACATATATTTTTATAAGTATGATGATTGTACGTACGTATGAACCCCTATGGCCCTAGTATTGTTTGTTTGTCACTATCTGTTTTTTGGTGCATCTTATGTGTTCGTTTGTTTTCTTGCCACTGGCTTTGTATAATTTCGAAATGAATGAGAATGAAATGTAGAGATTTCGGTGATTTTTTATTTTTTTTTTCAGTTTAATGGGCTATGAGATATTAGAATCTTATGGGGAAAATTGATAATCAAATTTTCAAGGAGGTGCCATCAAAATTCCAAATGGTTTTATTTCACAACCCTATTTCCCAGTAATACTACTACTACCAAAAATACTGAATAGGGATCCCTCTAAAATGAAAAAAAAATATATATATATAAAGAATAAAAATTATTTCATAATTTATATCTTGCTCTTTATGAAAGCAGTCGTCAACATTATCTTGATACCGATGAAAGTATGAAAGTTGCAAAGCAATAAAACAACACCAAAAAAAAAAAAAACTCTCTCAATATTTACTTGGAAAGTGCAGAGCAAAAACAAAGCAAATAAACCGAACAAAATCGACAAAGCAACCAAGCAATAAGAAAGAAAATAAAACAAAAGGAAAGTGTTAAAGCAAAAGAGCTGATAAGGGATCATATTTCCGCTGTTGTCGTTTTTATACCCTTCACCACACTGTGGTACAGGGTATTATGTCTTTGTGCATATGTTTGTAACAGGCAAAAATAATCGAGATAGACCCATGGTTCCTTTTGAGAATATGCATAGAATCACTTTCTGAGTCGATTTATGCATGTCCGTCCGTCCGTCCGTCTGTCCGTCTGTCCGTCTGTCCGTCTGTCCGTCTGTAGATGTAAAATTGTAAACAAAGTACAGGTCGCATTTATGATCCGAATTGGATGAAATTTGGCACAGCTCATTTGTTTGGCCCAAGGACAAACCCTATTGAAATTGGGAAAAATCGGTTCAGATTTAGATATAGCTCCCATATATATATTTTCGTCCGATTTAATGTAAACGGTCCCTATATATCTTTCGATTTGCACGAAAATTAGCACAGCGTAATGAATTAGGTCTAGAATTATGTGTGTAAAATTTCATAAAAATCGGTTCAGATTTAGATATAGCTCCCATATATATCTTCGTCCGATTTAAGGTAAATTGTGTACCAAAGTCCCTATATATCTTTCGATTTGCACGAAATTTAGCACAGCGTAATGAATAAGGTCTAGACTGTTGTATGCCAAGTTTCGTGAAAATCGGATCAGATTTAGATATAGCTCCCATATATATCTTCGTCCGATTTAAGGTAAATGGTATACCAAAGTCCCTATATACCTCTCGATTTGCACGAAACTTGGCACAGCGTAATGAATTAGGTCTAGAATGATGTGTGTAGAATTTCATAAAAATCGGTTTAGATTTAGATATAGCTCCCATATATATCTTCGTCCGATTTAAGGTAAATTGTGTACCAAAGTCCCTATATATCTTTCGATTTGCACGAAATTTAGCACAGCGTAACGAAAAAGGTCTAGACTGATGTATGCCAAGTTTCGTGAAAATCGGTTCAGATTTAGATATAGCTCCCATGTATATCTTCGTCCGATTTAAGGTAAATTGTGTACCATAGTCCCTATATATCTTTCGATTTGCACGAAACTTGGCACAGCGTAATGAATTAGGTCTAGAATGATGTGTGTATAATTTCATAAAAATCGGTTCAGATTTAGATATAGCTCCCATATATATCTTCGTCCGATTTAAGGTAAATTGTGTACCAAAGTCCCTATATATCTTTCGATTTGCACGAAATTTAGCATAGCGTAACGAAAAAGGTCTAGACTGATGTATGCCAAGTTTCGTGAAAATCGGTTCAGATTTAGATATAGCTCCCATGTATATCTTCGTCCGATTTAAGGTAAATTGTGTACCATAGTCCCTATATCCTGTGGTACAGGGTATTATGTCTTTGTGCATATGTTTGTAACAGGCAAAAATAATCGAGATAGACCCATGGTTCCTTTTGAGAATATGCATAGAATCACTTTCTGAGTCGATTTATGCATGTCCGTCCGTCCGTCCGTCCGTCTGTCCGTCTGTAGATGTAAAATTGTAAACAAAGTACAGGTCGCATTTATGATCCGAATTGGATGAAATTTGGCACAGCTCATTTGTTTGGCCCAAGGACGAACCCTATTGAAATTGGGAAAAATCGGTTCAGATTTAGATATAGCTCCCATATATATTTTCGTCCGATTTAATGTAAACGGTCCCTATATATCTTTCGATTTGCACGAAAATTAGCACAGCGTAATGAATTAGGTCTAGAATTATGTGTGTAAAATTTCATAAAAATCGGTTCAGATTTAGATATAGCTCCCATATATATCTTCGTCCGATTTAAGGTAAATTGTGTACCAAAGTCCCTATATATCTTTCGATTTGCACGAAATTTAGCACAGCGTAACGAAAAAGGTCTAGACTGATGTATGCCAAGTTTCGTGAAAATCGGTTCAGATTTAGATATAGCTCCCATGTATATCTTCGTCCGATTTAAGGTAAATTGTGTACCATAGTCCCTATATATCTTTCGATTTGCACGAAACTTGGCACAGCGTAATGAATTAGGTCTAGAATGATGTGTGTAGAATTTCATAAAAATCGGTTCAGATTTAGATATAGCTCCCATATTTATCTTCGTCCGATTTAAGGTAAATTGTGTACCAAAGTCCCTATATATCTTTCGATTTGCACGAAATTTAGCATAGCGTAACGAAAAAGGTCAAGACTGATGTATGCCAAGTTTCGTGAAAATCGGTTCAGATTTAGATATAGCTCCCATGTATATCTTCGTCCGAGTTAAGGTAAATTGTGTACCAAAGTCTCTATATATCTTTCGATTTGCACGAAATTTAGCACAGCGTAAAGAATAAGGTCTAGACTGATGTATGCCAAGTTTCGTGAAAATTGGTTCAGATTTAGATATAGCTCCCATATATATCTTCGTCCGATTTAAGGTAAATGGTGTACCAAAGTCCCTATATACCTTTCGATTTGCACGAAAATTGGCACAGCGTAATGAATTAGGTCTAGAATGATGTGTGTAAAATTTCATAAAAATCGGTTCAGATTTAGATATAGCTCCCATATATATCTTCGTCCGATTTAAGGTAAATTGTGTACCAAAGCCCCTATATATCTTTCGATTTGCACGAAATTTGGCACAGCGTAATGAATAAGGTCTAGAATGATGTATGCCAAGTTTCGTGAAAATCGGTTCAGATTTAGATATAGCTCCCATATATATCTTCGTCCGATTTAAGGTAAATTGTGTACCAAAGCCCCTATATATCTTTCGATTTGCACGAAATTTGGCACAGCGTAATGAATAAGGTCTAGAATGATGTACGCCAAGTTTCGTGAAAATCGGTTCAGATTTAGATATAGCTCCCATATATATCTTCGTCCTATTTAAGGTAAATTGTGTACCAAAGCCCCTATATATCTTTCGATTTGCACGAAATTTGGCACAGCGTAATGAATAAGGTCTAGAATGATGTATTCCAAGTTTCGTGATTTCAGATTTAGATATAGCTCCCATATATAGTTTCGTCCGATTTCATGTAAATGGTGCCCCAAAATCCCTATATATGATTCGATTTGCACGAACTTTGGCATAACGTATTGAATTAAGCCTAGAGTGATGTCTGCCAAGTTTCGAGAAAATCGGTCCAGATTTAGATATAGCTCCCATATATAGTTTCGTACGATTTCATGTAAATGGTGCACCAAAGTCCCTATATATCTTTCGATTTGCACGAAATTTGGCATAACGTACTGAATTGAGCCTAGAATGATGTCTGCCAATTGTAATATTTTTTTTTTTCTGATGGTTTTCCTTTTGACTTTACTCTGAAAGATGATAGCTTTCCCAGAACAAATATATATTTAATTTTCACAACTTATATTTCTGTGAAAAAAAATCATATCATTTGTCTGGATGATAGTTAAAGCGAACGAAGTACTGATATCAAAAAGCTGTGTTGAAACATTTTTCAGGGAAATTTTCATTCAAAATAAAAACCAAAGCAAAAAGAACAGTGTGGTTCAGTCTGTGGACTTGTGGCAAATAAATTTTCTTTGAACAACATAATCATGGCATACATTAAGGAGTTAAATGTGTTTATGTTTAAGTTGTCATAAAGTGTTGCATATCGTTAGGGGTTATACATAATTTATGAATAATTTATGTATATTTTAAGGCGTTAATTGAATTTTCCGTTTGGGAAAATTTTTGCCTTGGCAGAAATGAGTGGGTCGTTTGATAAATTTATAAAACTAATAAGATACGATTTTGGGTATAAAGGTCAGTCAAATTCTCACCGCCACGACAATATAGTCTGGGTGGTAAATATTTAGAATTCAAAAAAAAAAAATTATGGTGGCATGGAATATGTTATTTAAATAAAAACCAGTAAGGAAAGTAGTAAAGTCGGACTGGGCCGACTATATAATACCCTTCACCACTTTGGGTATATTCTACATATGTATCCTAACAGAGAAACTTACCAGAGACAAATTTATATTTCTTCAGTACGTTGAGTCAATTGGCCTAGCAACATCATTCTAGACTTAATTCAGTACGCTATGCCAAATTTCGTGCAAATCGAAAGATATATAGGATGTTTGATGAACCAATTACATACAATCGGACGAAAATATGTATGAGAGCTACATCTAAATCTGAACTGATTTTCACGAAGCTTAATACACATCATTCTAGACCTTACTCATTACGCTGTGCCAAATTTCGTGCAAATCGAAAGATATATAGGATCTTTAATGCACCAATTACCTTAAATCGGATGAATATAAATATGGGAGCTATATCTAAATCTGAACCAATTTTCACGAAAATCGGCGCACATCATTCTAGACTTAATTCATTACGCTGTGCCAAATTTCGTGCAAATCGAATGATATATAGGGACCTTGGCGCACCATTTACCTTAAATCGGACGAAGATATATATGGGAGCTATATCTAAATCTGAACCGATTTTCACGAAACTTTGCACACATCATTCTTTACTTAATTCAGTACGCTATGCTAAATTTCGTGCAAATCGAAGGATATACAGGGACTTTGGTGCACCGTTTACCTTAAATCGGACGAAAATATATATGGGAGCTATATCTACATCTTAACCGATTTTCCCCAATTTCAATAGGGTTCGTCCTTGGGCCAAATAAATGAGCTGTGCCAAATTTCATCCAATTCCGATCATAAATTCGCCCTGTACTTTGTTTACAATTTAACATGGACAGACGGACGGAAGGACGGACAGACGGATGGACAGACGGACATGCGTAAATCGACGCAAAAAGTGATTCTATGCATATTCTCAAAAGGAACCATGTGTATATCTATTTTCCTTTTGCCTGTTACAGACATCTGCAGACATAATACCCTGTACCACAGTGTGGTGAAGGGTATAAAAAGGGGGTTATATGGAGACTACCCCAAAAAGGGGGCGAATATTATGATGATATGAATGAATATTTCGATGTGTTACAAACGGAATGATAAAATTAATATACCCTCCATACTATGGTGGAGGGTATAATTAAATTCAGTAAAATCCATATGGCTTCATTAAAAAGACATTCATTTAAAAATCCTCACCTTTTTCGGATCTCTTGGCACCTGTAGTCGAGAGTACTGCCGCAAACAGCTAACAGGTAACAGCAGGTCTGTGTTCAGAAACTAACAAGACAGGCGGAAGCTCGAACTCAAGTAATCGCACAGCCTAATTTCCAAGGAGTGCAGATGCTTCGGAAGAGAAGAGAAATGCAAAGTCCAAGGAACATTTCTTACAATCGACCGAAAAAAGAGAAGGATGAGTCAATGGGGACTACCATTAAATTATATCGCTTGCATAACCTAAGAATCTTCCGTGAAATCTAAATGGTGGAATAAAATCGTGGACTACTTCTGAAAGTTAATGACATATCAGTATGTCAAGATGTGCGTTGAAGTGTTACAGTTGGATTCGTTAGTCAAGAGTTTACAATAGAACGCATTCTAATTTTGTGGTAGGCTTAGGCAAGTCTTTCATGCCAAATTCTTCTCTTCAATATTGGAAAGACAAGGAGAGGAAGAAATGTTAGGGAGCAGAAGGGAAAATCTTCGAATCCCATGAAATCCGTATACTGAATTGTAATTGATTGGGGTTATGCAAATAAACCTTCGTCGGAATGGAATGGTGGCAATGCCTCTCACAGTAAAAATAATAAAAGTCAGGATAACACAGGAACCAGGAACGTAGACGTAGAAGAAAAGGAGTCCGGGTCAAACTGAAGACAAGCGAATGTCAAGGATAGCTAAACGCAACTTCTGGATATTAACTATCAAACACCCATATCTAAACCGCGACCAAGACTTTCATATGACTTTCGATAAGCTGGAATGACGGCAGTTGAAATCCTCATAAATAACAGTGACACTTCGTCTGATACATCACTATATTGCCATCTTCGAGCTATAACTGATCATCCCTTTAGCGCAACAGAATTGAAATCATGATCACAAAAGGCCCACAACTTTCTTTTCTGTTGCAGACCTCAAAACAGAGCCTTGACTAGCCTTGGTGACAGATGGCTGATTGATAACAACATTTTCATTCCCATTTACTTAAATCGGTTGGGACATTATATGGGGGCTAGGATAATCGACGTATCGCTTACGAACCCGAAATGCCAATTTGGTGGGCGAGAAAGGGACGGAAGCTATGACATATTATGGTCATATATCGATAATAAAATCCATATTAACATTAAACTCTTCGACAATTTTTCCGAAAAATGTCTCTCCCCCTCCCTCAAGAAGTTGGGTTGCTGATGAAACTAAAATACCGAATATTGCGTGCTCCCAAAGTCCACACCTTTGTTGGGTCTGTGAAAACATATTCTTTAAAAAATCCACGCCCCTAGATTCTTTAAAACCAGTAAGGAATGTAGTAAAGTCGGACTGGGCCGACTATACGACACTCTTCACCACTTTGGGTATATTCAACAGATGAATCATACAAGACGTCGAATTTTGAAGGATCATTAACATGAAGTTGAACGAAAGATATATAAGAACTTTGGTGCACCATTTCTACTAAATTGGACGAAAATACATATGGGTGCTATATCTAAATCTGAACCGAATTTCACGAAACTTAGCACACATGATCATAGACTCAATTCAGTGCGCTATGCCAAATTTCGTGCATATCGAAAGATATTTGGGGACTTTGACGAACCATTTACCTTAAATCGGACGAAAATATATATGAGAGCTATATCTAAATCTGAATCTATTTTCCCGAAACTTTTCACGCTTCATTTTAGACTCAATTGAGTACACCGTGCCAAATTTTTGTGCAAATCAAAAGATATATAGGGACTTTGGTACCCCATTTACCTCAAATCGGACGAATATATCTATCTATATATATATATATATATATATATGGGAGCTATATGTAAATCTGAATCGATTTTCTCGAAACTTAACACACATCATTCTACACTTAATTTAGTGCGCTATGCCAAATTTCGTGCAAATCGAAATATATATAGGGACTTTGGTGCACCATTCACCTTAAATCGGACGAAAATATATATGAAAGCTATATTAAAATCTGAACCGATTTTCACGAAATTTAAAGGACACCACTCTAGGCGTAATTCAGTACGCAATGCCAAATTTCATGCAAATCGAATGATATAAATAGACTTTGGTGCATTATTTACCTAAAATCGGACAAAAATATATATGGGAGCTATATATAAATCTGAACCGATTTTCACGTAGCTTGGCATATATCATTCTAGACTTAATTCAGTACGCTATGAGAAATTTCGTGCAAATCGAATGCTATAAAGGGACTTTGGTGCATTATTTACCTAAAATCGGACAAAAATACATATGAGAGCTTTATATAAATCTGAACCGATTTTCACGTAACTTTATGGGAGCTATATCTAAATGTGAACCGATTTTTATGAAACTTGGCACACATCATTGTAGGCCTAATTCAGTACGCTGTGCCAAATTTCGTGTAAATCGGAAGATTTATAGTGACTTTGGTGCACCATTTACCTTAAATCGGTCAAAAATATATATGGGAGGTATATCTAAATCTGAACCGATTTTGACGAAACTTGGCAGACATCATTCCAGGCTCAATGCCAAATTTCGTACAAATCGAAAGATATATATGGTCTTTGGTGCACCATATACTTTAAATCGGACGAAACCATATATTAGGTCCTGAATTCACTCTTTTAACGATCACAAAAAATGCATCCCCTGTGAGGGTTTGAAAACTATTTATATTTTAGTTCATTTCAAATCTAAATCCTTTTACCTTTGTTGTTAAGAAAAAACTATTTTCTATATTGTTAACTTTAACTCTTCTATTCATTACTTTGTTCTGTTATCACAACGTAAAACTACATCGGAATAAAAAGAGATTAAAAGTGCACTTTGTTAACGAAATGGAATTTGTGATTAGTTTACATTTAGCAACAATTTTGACAACTCTATAGAATAATATTTGATTTACCGTCCCTAAAAACTACACGACTTTCTCAAAGCTGATGTTGTTGTTGTAGTTGCAGTTATTGCTGTCATGGCTAGTGTTGTAAACATTCGCTAATGCAAACTCAAAATGTATGTTTTCTCATCCTGCAGCACAGATCCTTTATACAAATCCACACTCACTCTCGCACACACACACAGACATCGTGAACTGAACTCAGCTGAGTAATTCCTGGAAGATGTTAAATATTTTATGGGGACACCGGTAAATTGGTTTTGTAGTACATCGTAGAAAATTTCATTTTCAACATATCTAAAGCTATTTTTTATACCCTTCACCACACTGTGGTACAGGGTATTATGTCTTTGTGCATATGTTTGTAACAGGCAAAAATAATCGAGATAGACCCATGGTTCCTTTTGAGAATATGCATAGAATCACTTTCTGAGTCGATTTAAGCATGTCCGTCCGTCCGTCCGTCTGTCCGTCTGTAGATGTTAAATTGTAAACAAAGTACAGGTCGCATTTATGATCCGAATTGGATGAAATTTGGCACAGCTCATTTGTTTGGCCCAAGGACGAACCCTATTGAAATTGGGATATGTCGGTTCAGATTTAGATATAGCTCCCATATATATTTTCGTCCGATTTAATGTAAACGGTCCCTATATATCTTTCGATTTGCACGAAAATTGGCACAGCGTAATGAATTAAGTCTAGAATGATGTGTGCAAAATTTCATAAAAATCGGTTCAGATTTAGATATAGCTCCCATATATATCTTCGTCCGATTTAAGGTAAATTGTGTACCAAAGCCCCTATATATCTTTCGATTTGCACGAAATTTGGCACAGCGTAATGAATAAGGTCTAGAATGATGTATGCCAAGTTTCATGAAAATCGGTTCAGATTTAGATATAGCTCCCATATATATCTTCGTCCGGTTTAAGGTAAATTGTGTACCAAAGCCCCTATATATCTTTCGATTTGCACGAAATTTGGCACAGCGTAATGAATTAGGTCTAGAATGATGTGTGCAAAATTTCATAAAAATCGGTTCAGAGTTAGATATAGCTCCCATATATATCTTCGTCCGATTTAAGGTAAATTGTGTACCAAAGTCCCTATATATCTTTCGATTTGCACAAATTTAGCACAGCGTAATGAATAAGGTCCAGAATGATGTATGCCAAGTTTCGTGAAAATCGGTTCAGATTTAGATATAGCTCCCATATATATCTTCGTCCCATTTAAGGTAAATTGTGTACCAAAGCCCCTATATATCTTTCGATTCGCACGAAATTTGGCACAGCGTAATGAATAAGGTCTAGAATGATGTATGCCAAGTTTCGTGAAAATCGGTTCAGATATAGATATAGCTCCCATATATATCTTCGTCCGATTTAAGGTAAATTGTGTACCAAAGTCCCTATATATCTTTCGATTTGCACGAAATTTGGCACAGCGTAATGAATAAGGTCTAGAATGATGTGTGCCATGTTTCGTGAAAATCGGTTCAGATTTAGATATAGCTCCCATATATAGCTCCGCCCGATATTAGGTAAATAGTCCACTAAAGTCCCTGGAAATCTTTTGGTATAGCGTACTGAATTAAGTCTAGAATGATGTGTGCAAAGTTTCATGACAATCGGTTCAGATTTAGATATAGCTCCCATATATATTTTCTTCCGATTTAAGGTAATTGGTGTACCAAAGACCCTATATATCTTTCGATTTGCACGATTTTTGGCATAGCGTACTGAATTAAGTCTAGAATGATGTGGCAAAGTTTCGTGAAAATCGGTTCAGATTTAGATATAGCTCCCATATATATATTGGTCCGATTTAATGTAAATGGGCCACCAAAGTCCCCATATATCTTTCGATTTGCATGAAATTTGGCACAGCGTAATGAATTGGCTCTAGAATGATGTGTGCTAAGTTTCCTGAAAATCGGTTTCGATTTAGATATAGCTTCTATATCTGACCAAATGAAAAATTTAGCATCGGTTGCAGAATGACATGTTTATAGATCCAATTTCATTTTACTGGTCCCTTCAAAATGCGACGTCTGTTAGGATTCATCTGTTGAATATACCCAAAGTGGTGAAGGGTATCATATAGTCGGCCCCGTCCGACTTTACTACTTTCCTTACTGGTTTTTTTTTGTATTTTGTTTATTATTTTTTTGTGAAACGATATAGTTTCAAAAGAAGGTCAAATAGCTTTAACAAAACGAAACAAGAAAAAAACAACAAATAAATAAAATAACTGCAACATTGCAATACATGTTGTGAGTGTACGGATTGATGTAGACAGGACAACGGATTGGTTGGGTTGGGAGGGTTAAGAATACAGCTATAAAGTTTCAAATAAAAAAACTTTCATTAATTAGTGTTTTGTTTGTTTCTTTTCTTCTTCATTTTCCGAAAAAAAGTTTTTTTTCTCCCAGGCGAAAGGAAACTTAAAACTGAAATTTGATTAGCCAAATGTATGTATGTGGTTCACTAAGGGAATAGGAAATTGCAGAACACATGCTAAAGGAGACTTTATAGAAAGACGAAAACTGAAGAGTTTCTTATACCATACACAACTATGTGTCAGGGTATTATAGCTTTGTGCAGCCCCAAGTAATAATTTGTAAAAACGATACAGGCCACCGTTATGGACCAATCTTTACGAAATTTTGCATGTAGGATGGGTTCTGGCCAATGAAGACCCCTACTGTTTTTGGTAAAGATTGGTTAATATTTAGGGGATGAAATGCGCCAAATACTTAGTATTTGTCGTATTTTTATGATCCGAACATTGCGAAATTGTACATGGAGCCAATGAATAAGCATGCCTGCTTTGATAAAGATCGGTCATTATTTAGCGGATCAAATGGACTCAGACTTTAGTGTGAAAATGGGAATTCTATGGCTTATATATTTACTCCTGAGGGATATAGACCCGATAAGTTGATAGCACATCCAAGAGGAGTGGTTGACCTTTAAATTGATACCAAATCAATTGATGTATCTATTCGGATGTGGGAGGTACACTTAAATATTTACAGGTGCTTACGTACTGAGATATTATTTAGTATCCCATTACCAAATTAGAGGGCGAAAATATAGCGCTGAACACTTTGAAATTTTCCATCAAGGACAACGCCTATATTTTTCGGTGATGATCAGAATAAAATTTTGGGATGAAGTGGACCGAATACTTAATTTCTTTGTGTGTTTTCAAGTCAAATACAAGCCGAACATCACAACTCAACCCACCGTGAAGGGAATCTGAAATTTTGGGATGACGGGGACCGAAAACTTCATTTCTTTGTGTGTTTTCTAGTCAAATACAAGCCGAACATCACAACTCAACCCATCGTGAAGGGAACCTGGACAAGTAAGTAGAAGGGCTTACTGAATATTTGTAATATTCGGAACATGTAAGGAAGATGTGCTGTTGACCTCTAATCGGGCAAGTCGAGGCAAATATCACGAAATATTGTCCAGGCTCGGAATAAACATTCGAGTTCCCTGGTAGTTGTGTAGGTTATCGTATGGTCGGCCCCGTCCGACTATACTGCTCCGCTCAATGGTTTTTATACCCTCCACCATAGTATGGAGGGTATATTAATTTTGTTTTTCCGTTTGTAACTCATCGAAATAATCACTTCCGACCATATAAAGTATATATATTCTTGATCAGCGTAAAATTCTAAGACGATCTAAGCATGTCCGTCTGTCCGTCTGTCCGTCTGTTGTAATCACTCTAGAGTCTAAACGAGTTGAGATAGATCGCCAAAATTTTGCACAGAGTCGTCTTTTGTCTGCAGGCAGGTCAAGTTCGAAGATGGGATATATCGGTCCACGTTTAGGCATAGCTCCCATATAAGGATACCTCAAAATGTTCGGTATTTTGGGGTTCTTGAGCGCGTTTTTCAACCGAATACGCTGAAATTTGCTACATTGGGTTCGTATTGGGTACTAAATGTCTCCACAAAAAATTATAAATACAGGTCCATATTTTGGGATAGCCCCCTTTTAAGGGTACCCCCAATTTTGCGGTATTTTGGGGGGTTTGATCGCATTTTTCGACCGAATTCGCTGAAAATCGGTATTTTGAGTTCTTATTGGGTAGCAAATCTCTGCACTAAAAATTATAAATATAGGTCAATTTTTTCGGGTAGCCCCCATATAAGGGTACCCCCCAATTATCGGTATTTTAGGGTTCTTGAGCGCGGTTTTCAACCGAATTCACTGAAATTTGGTACATTGTGTTCTTATTGGGTACCAAATGTCCCCACTAAAAACTATAAATATAGGTCCACTTTTTCTTGTAGCCCCCATATAAGGGTACCTCCCAAAATCCAGTTTTTGAGGGGTTTTGGCCGGATTTTTTCACCAAATTGTCTGTAATTTAGTACTGTGAGTTCTTATTGGGTACTAAATCTCTCCACAAAAAATTATAAATATAGGTCCATTTTTTCGGGTAGCCCCCATATAAGGGTACCCGCAATTTTCGATATTTTGAGGTTCTTGAGCGCGTATTTCAACCGAATTCGTTGAAATTTGGTATTTTGTAGTTGTATATGGTAACAAATCTCCCCACCAAAAATTATTAATATTCACCCCTTTTTAGGGGTAGTCCCCATATAACCCCATTTTTTATATTAAAATAGTTATATGATTTGTTCCGTGTGTTGCGGTTGGGTAGTCGTTACGGGGAATAGCCAATTTTTACCCTACAAAGACTATTTAGCCATCTGTTGCAAGCATTCCGCCTTCTAAAGGTATTGTGATAAAAGAAACCTCAAACATGACCATAATGAAATATATCGGCAGACATTTAGGTATCTCTTCAATATAGTGATACTTCCTGAAGGAAAGAATTGAGATAAATAATTAAAATATTGGGTTCAAAATTGGTATATACCGGTCATTAATTAAGCATAGCCCTCATATAATGATATCCCCAAATATTCACCACTTTCCTACACTATGTAATCAATATTGGTCCCCCTTAGGCATACCCTTTGTAATCTAAATTACAGTAGTTTGAGGATTTTATACTCTACCATGCGTTATTTTATACTCTACCAGCCCACTTTTTGGATCTTACAGGATTTTAGGAAAAATCCCCATTAAAAATTGCTGAAGTTTGTATTTGGTGTACATAATGGTTTACATAAATCGGTTTGTAGAATATACCGATAATACCCCACTTTTTGGTATGTTCCCTATATTTTCATTCCATGTATCTATAACCCCAAAAAAGGTTAAAAGTTTCATGACAGGACTTCAATAAGAACATCAAAAAATGTTCTGTAACGAGTAAATAAATATTGGACTTTTCACGACAGACTTTTAATGACACAATCAGAGAATAAAAAAAAAAAACAAAAAAATCAATGTGTCTTTTTTATAGATTTTTTTTCGTAACGCAGGGGGCCTTACACAAAATTTTTCCTTACAAATTGATCTGATCTACCAAAAAACCTACCAAAAATATTAATTTCAAAGCTCCCTATTTTCTCGTCCTTGTGGAAAACAAATAAATATAGAATTATTATTATCCCATCCCATTTACACAAACACGCGACCCCATTTTGTTGTATATGTTATTGTGGAGGGTCATAAGTGGCAATTTGTCTATAATACAAAACCAACAACAACAACATATTTATATATATTTTATTTTATTGCAACTAAACATGTTCGACACTAATGGCTTAAAGCTACTTGTTGACCTCAAACGGCAACACAATTGGAGGGTGAGAAATTTTTCAACGAGGGATAACTTCGTGGTGGTGTGGCAAACGACATAAAACCAGTGGCAGTATATTAAAGGGTACCTTTGAGTATTTGTTTATTATTTATATATATAAATATCTTTCTTTATTTTATGAAGAAGGGATAACAAAATATTTTCTCAAAATCCAGCTTGGTCTTGATTTTTATACCCTTCACCACACTGTGGTACAGGGTATTATCTCTTTGTGCATATGTTTGTAACATGCAAAATGAAACGAGATAGATCCATGGTTCGTTTTGGGAATATGCATAGAATCACTTCTTTAGTCGATTTATGCAAGTCCGCCCGTCAGTCCGCCTGTTCGTCTGTCCATGTATAATTGTAAAAAAGTACAGGTCGCATTTTTGATTCGACTTGGATGAAATTTGGCAGAGCTCATCTATTTGGCCCAAGGACGAACCCTATTGAAATTGATGAAAATCGGTTCAGGTTTAGATATAGCTCCCATATATATTTTCGTCCGATTTAAGGTATATGTCTTTCGATTTGCACGAAATTTGGCATTGAGTACTGAATTAGGTCCAGGATGATGTGTGCTAAGTTTCGTGAAAATCGGTTCAGATTGAGATATAGCTCGCATATACAGTTTCGTCCGATTTTATGTAAATGATGCACCAAAGTCCCTATATATCTCTCGATTTGCACGAAATTTGGCACAGCGTAATTAATTAGGTCTAGAATGATGTGTGTAAAGTTTCCTGAAAATCGGGTCAGATTGAGATATAGCTCCCATGTATATTTTCGTCCGATTTAATGTATATGGTGTACCAAAGTCCCTATAAACCATTCGATTTGCACGAAATTTGGCACGGTGTACTGAATTAGGTCTGAAGTGTGTAACGTTTCCTGAAAATGGGTCCATATTAAGATATAGCTCCCATATATTATATATATTTATATATATATATATATATATAGCTCCCATATATTATTATATCCTTCGATTTGCATGAAAATTGGCACATCGTACTGAATTAAGACTAGTAATATGTGTTACATTTCGTAAAATCGGTTCAGATTTAGATATGGCTCCCGATTTTATGTAAATAGTGCACCAAAGCATAGTGGCATAATTATGTCTTCAATGATGTGTGTTACGTTTCCTGAAAATCGGTTCAGATTTAGATATAGCTCCCTGACACATTTTCGTCCGATTTTATGTAAATAGTGCACCAAAGTCCCTATATATCCTTCGATTTTAACAAAATTTGGCATGGCGTACTAAATTAACTTTAGAATGATGTGTATTAAGTTCCGAGAAAATCGGTTCAGATTTAGATATAGCTCCCATATATTTTCGTCCGATTTAAGGTAAATGGTGTACCAAAGTCTCTATATATCTTTCGATTTAAACGAAATTTGGCATGGCGAACTAAATTAGGTCTAGGATTATGTGTGTTTAGTTTCGTTTGAATCGGTTCAGATTTAGATAAAGCTCCAATATATAGTTGCGTCCGATTTTATGTCAATGGTGCACCAAAGTATCTATATACCTTTTGAATTGTACCAAATTTGGAGGACCCTTAAAAATGTTTCTTTAAATATTCTACACCTTATGGAGGACCCTTAAAAATGTTTCTTTAAATAATCCACGCCTTATGGAGGACCCTTAAAAATATTCTTTAAATAATCCACGCCTTATGGAGGACCCTTAAAAGTATTCTTTAAATAATCCACGCCTTATGGGGGACCCTTAAAAATATTCTTTAAATAATCCACGCCTTATGGGGGACCCTTAAAAATATTCTTTAAATAATCCACGCCTTATGATGGTCCTTAAAAATATTCTTTAAATAATCCACGCCTTATGGAGCACCCTTAAAAATATTCTTTAAATAATCCACGCTTTATGGAGGAACCTTAAAAAGGTTCTTTAAATAATGCACGCCTTATGGAGGACCCTTAAAAATGTTCTTTAAATAATCCACGCCTTATGAAGGACCCTTAAAAATATTCTTTAAATAATCCACGCCTTATGGAGGACCCTTAAAAATTTTCTTTAAATAATCCACGCCTTATGGAGGACCCTTATAAATATTCTTTAAATTAAATTTTTAAGGACCCTTAAAAATATTCTTTCAGTAATCCACGCCTTATGGAGGACCCTTATAAATATTCTTTCAATAATCCACGCCTTGTAGAGGTCCTTAAAAAATATTCTTTTAAAAATCCACGCCTTGTATAGGTCCTTAAAAAATATTCTTTAAATAATCCACGTCTTGTATAGTTCCTTAAAAGACATTCTTTAAATAATCCACCCCTTGTATAGGACCTTAAAAAATATTCTTTAAATAATCCACGCCTTGTATAGGTCCTTGAAAAAATAATTTTTAAATAATCCACGCCTTGTATAGGTCCTGAAAAAATTATTTTTAAATAATCCACCCCTTGTATAGGACCTTAAACCTTAAAA
>NW_026883962.1:0-52726 GCF_032173495.1 Musca vetustissima
TTCTGTGGTCTAAAAAGGCATTTTAAGGTCTTTAAACGCTTCTAACGCCTAGAAAACGCATTTTAATTTTCTGTGGTCTAAAAAGGCATTTTAAGGCCACGCTTCTAACGCCTAAAAACGCATTTTAATTTTCTGTGGTCTAAAAAGGCATTTTAAGGTCTTTAAACGCTTCTAACGCCTAGAAAACGCATTTTAATTTTCGGTGGTCTAAAAAAGGCATTGTGAGGCCTTTAAAAGCTTCTAATCCAAGGGTGGTTGACCTTTAAATAGATACCAAATATAGTGATGTATCTGTTCGAATATGGGAGTTACACTCAAAAATTTGCAGGTGCTTTACGTATTCAGATATTATTCAGTAACCCATTAGATGGCGGAAATATAGCCTTGATCGCTTTGAAATTTTGTATGAGGTTCCAGTTATGGTCATGGACAATGCCTTTAATTTTCGGTGATGATCAGATAACCATTTTGGCATGAAGTGGACCGAAAACTTAATTTTTTGTTCTAAATGATGTGTGTCAAGTTTCGTGGAAATCGGTTCAGATTTAGATATAGCTCCCATATGTATTTTTTTTTTGGTTTTAATCTGTGTAATAAAATAAAAAAATGGATTTCGGAAAATAGTGCTTATGTATGTGAAGAGTACTAAATGGTAATAAACATGATATTAGATGTAGAAATAGAGGTGGAATTCGGAACTATAGTACAACAAATTATACAGTATTCACGATTTCCATATGAAATATGTTTTTGTATTCCCTTTTCGCATACGAAGTAGCGGGCACTTTGCTAGTCAAACTATATTTAGGGACTTTGGCGCACCATCTGAACCGATTTTTCCCAATTTCAATAGGGTTCGTCCTTGAGCCAAATAAATGAGCTGTACCAAATTTACTACAAATCGGATGATAAATTCGACCTGTATTTTGTTTACAATTTAACATCAACAGACGGACAGACGGACGGACTTGCATAAATCGACTCAGAAAGTGGTTCTATGCGTATTCTTATCAGTGATTTAAAAATGTACGTCGGGAGCTATTATTTTGAACTCAAAAATATATTTAAAAAAAATGATTTTCAGAACCTAATGCCAATGAGTGCCAGATGATATGTTAATGCTTATAGAACCAATCGAAGCAAAAGTTTTGCGGTCGTTAATATAAAAATAAACATTGAAATTTAAAAATAAGTAGACGTCAAATTGGAACAAATGTTTTTTTTCGATCAAGTATATCAATGTCATATGCAACTCCATAATACGTAATATTATTTAACTGATACCCGATGGACTGGACTGAAGGGTGTATCTTTGGATTTGCTCAAGGTTTGGTTAAAATATTAAAATATATAAAGCTTGGGTAATGTTGAATATTCCGATCGCTTCATAAGATATTTACAAGTTTTCAGCATGTCAATGGTAACAATATTTGTATATCGTATCCATAAGGCTGACGGGAAGCGTATGGTTTTATTATTTCGTAAAATTACTATTTACAGAATCCACATTTATAGTTCCGACATATATATATATATACTTCCATAATCCTTCATTCATTTTTCCATTTAACATATATTTTTTATGATTATTATCATTCCCCATTCTCGGTGTCAAAATGTTTTTTATTTAATTCGAATCTACTCTAATTCTAGAATGTCCCTACAAAATTTCAAGTGAAAATCTCAAGAACTCTTGAAGATATAGCTGATTTATTGTGCAAGCATCAAGTGACGGCAAGAGTGATTCTCAAACTTTATATATTTGTATAGCTATCGTATGAACTAGGATAAAGCCAATCGTTGAAGATCTTCCTTATTTTTTAACTTAGTTTGTGGTCAAAAATAGGCGATTTTCCAAAGTAAATATTAAATATACGTATCGGAACATTTTAATCTAAATCATGCAGGCAATTCAAAAACAGATTAGCCCTAAGTACAACATTTTCCGACTCATTATAATGGTAGTAATAGTTGTGTTTCTTTCATTTAAAATAAAGCTTTATCATTCCCAACAAATTGGTTGAAAAACATGGAAAATGTTGCAAGTGTTATTTGAGGGAGAAAGAGAAAAAAGAAAATTTCAATTTAAATTTTGGCTGAGATTTTTGTTGAAGGATTCAAACATTTGCCTACTTAAAAGTTTAAGTGATTGGAATTGCCTGGCTTAAGTGCCAACACACTTTGTCCCTTTTTCCCTGTGAAGGGTAAATATATATAAAAACTGGTTATTTTTAGTCCTTTTTCTCTTTTGTTTTGGGTAGTGTTTGTCTTATTACCACTCCAGCTGTCCTAAGAAGAATGTTTGATCATTATTTGTGGTTAGAGTATTTGTTGGGCCTTATTTGCCTATCTGTCTGTTCGTCAGTCTGCGAAAGATATTTCTATTATTTCATGCCATTTAGAACCTTCATTGTATTATTATTTTTGGTTGGTTGCTTTTTGATGAAAAACAAGGATCATCGACTTAATGTCCATGCCATTTATTTAATTTTTCTAAGATTTCAGCCCGTTGCTATTGTTGTTGCTGGTTTTTTACGAGTCCTGGCGTATGGTTTGATTGCTGGTTTTATTACCATTTTTCCGCACTGACTGAGTGCCATTAATTCGTGGAAAAAAGGCAAATATCTAAGTCCAAAGTCTGTTGAGCGTTGAGTTTTCTATACAAATAATTACAATTATGCGAAATATTGTTATAAAAGCGTATTTGTTGTTGTTGGCCATGAATGTGGTGTGTTGTTGTTGCTGTTGTGCTTTGATAACATTTTTTAATGGCGGAAACAGACTATTTAATTAAAAATGTTGACATTATTGCCAGGAAATTGCGTCGTCCGGATTATGAGTGGATTAAAGCTTCACAACAGCAAAATATTCAATATCCCCAGATGTTTTTTTTTTTTTTTTGCTATGTTTAATTAAAAGATATGAGGCATGGAAAAATGCGCTATGGAGAAATTCGATGAAAATAGAGGCTGATAATATCTTCAATTCAAGACACACAACTTTTTTATATATAAATAAATATATAAATAAAGTATGTGGGAGAGGTTCCCAGAGGTCCTATATAGTCGATAATTGGACTAAATCTATATTTATTATAAAAATGTTTGTCACATATTTGACCATCAAGGTATCAGTAAAAGTTGCCCTATAGACCCCATTTTCGGATTTAATGTGGGCTTCTTACGTTTTAAATTGTGAAGGATCTAAGAATTACGAAAACTTCTCGAGTTCTCAACGTGTTTAATTGTTACGGACCCAAGAAACTGTAAATATAGGTCTGGTATACAGACCTATGTTATAAACAGACAAACACACAGCTACCCCAAAACAAAACAAAAGAATTAAAAATAATCACTTTTCTTTTCACAAGAAAAAAAGGTCCAAAAGTGCCAGGCAATTCAAATCACTTAAACGTTTAAGTAGGCAACTTTTTGAATCCTTCAGCTAAAATCTCTGCCAAAATGTAAATATATATTTTATTTTATGCTTCTTTTTATTATGCAAATATTGTGAAAGCTTGTAATCTGATCAAAAAAAGGAAAAATGACAAACATGTCTGTAGTGACAATTGCCACTAAATGGCAACATTTGCCATGTTTATTCAACCATTTGTTTCTAATGATAAAGCTTTCTCTTAAATGAAAGATACAAGACAATTATTACCATGATAATGAGTCGGAAAATTATACTTAAAGCTAACATGTTTTTAAATAGTCTGGACGATTTGGATTAAAATGTTTCCAAACATTTGCAGTATTTACTTGAGGAAAAATTATATGTACACATAGGGAATTGTAATAATTATAACAATAATAACTAGGAAAAAAAGTTGTTAAGTTCGGCAGGGCCGAACTTTTTATACTCTCCACACCGTGGGATATATTCAAAATTCAAATTTAAGGGGACCTCCCATTCTCGGGGTCAAAATTTTTTTGATTTAATTCGAATCTACACTAATTCAAGTGTCCTTACAAAATTTCAAGTGAAAATCTCAAGAACTCTTGAAGATATAGCCGATTTGACGGCTAAAGGGCTTCTCAAACTTTAAACGCGTTTTTCTCTTTTGCGAATGGCGGGCACGATAACTCAAAAACTAATAACACAATCGATTCCAAATTTTTACACGTTTCTCTGTGAGTGTATAGCTATCGTATAAACTAGGATAAAGCCAATCGGTGAATATCTTCCTTATTTTTAACATGGTTTTTGGTAAAAAAAAATAGGCGATAATCCGAGTTCATACGCGAGCCAGACATGTACTCTTTCTAACACCGTTGGAATTTTCTAATTCCGATATTCCAGTGAGGTGTTATCACGCCCGCCATCAAAAATAAGGACTTCTCTTTAATTATAAAAAACAACAACAAAACAATTACACAATTTTTTTTTTGTGAATTATTTTTCTTCTCTTTTAAATCTTCAAATGATTTACTTACTTTACTATTTAATGAAAAACTTGAAAAATTAAAATCTAGAATGGGGGGGGGGGGGGGTTGTTCCTTTAAGTCGATCGGTACATTTACATGGGTGTTATGGTGTTATGAGATAGTAAGTTGTTCATGCAAGAGTACCTCAATGAATACCATTTTTGGTAGGGAGATTGACTACAAAATAGGTATCCAAAATATAAAATAACAGCTAATTCGATTGGCACACTTGCTCAAGCTCCCAAAATACCGAAGATTGGGATGTAGCTTTATATGGTAGATTCTTAAAAAAATTAACCAATATTGATCAATTTTAGTTGGGAGATTTGACACCCCTGTAAAACCTGAAAAATCAAATTAAAGCCAATTCGGTTAAAAAATACCGAATAATGGGGGTTTCCATAATATTGGGGCTACTCGAACCATTGTTCATAATTTTGGATTGGGATATTTCCTACTCTGTTTATTGAAAATATTAAATTATTCCCAAATTGGTTGAAATACGTGCTCAAGCTCCCCAAAATATTGACCTCTGGGCTATAGAGTTATATGGGGACATCTCTAAAAGGTGGATCAATATTGATAATTTTAAGCAAGAAGATTTACTAAAACCAAAAATAACAAGTTACAACCATTGAGGTAGAAACATGTGTGTTATATATCGTTAGCTAAAATGCAAAAAGGTGTAACTAACAAAAAATTCAAAATTGAGTTTTTGAATGAATATTGTGAATATCAATAAACTACATGTGTTGACAAAGTTTTACACGTCTGCGGCCAAAAAGGGAACTTCTATTAACAAAAAGCCGTAACTACAAGTGGGTTTATTTGATAAATGAAAAAAAGGCGTAACTAACAAAAAATTCAAATTTTTACTTAATTCTTATAACTAAATTTGTTAAAACAATTATAGGCTAGTATATATTATATTAAAAATGAACTTAGAAAAATCTTCATTTGACATGTTTATAGTTTTCATTCAAAACAGTTTTTTGCTTCTCCTACACAATTATGCTTTTGTTAGTTACGCCTTTTTGCATTTTAGCTAACGATATATAGATTTTAAAAACTATTAGTAAATTGTGAATACTAATTGCATAGAATAATAAACAAACTAAATAAAAATAAACAAAAAAGTCCAATTTGTTTGTTTATTATTGTTGCATTTGTATGAATGGAAAATTATTATGAATTTATTTTTGTTGTTCTTGTTATCTTTTTTATTTCTAATTCTTATATTCTATCCAGTCGATAGACACTGTTGATTGATCAAATCTAATTTCGAAAATCGATAAAGTAAATATAAATAAAAAATGTTTATTTATTTTATTGATATATAGGAAATATTTGTATGACTAATGTGTGATTAATAAACCTACTACACATACAGTAGATCCAAGAGAAAGTTGTACACTTAAATCTATACTAATAAAATAGTCAAGTGATTGACTGACTGGGGTAACGATTCATCAACGTCCAGACGAAACGGCTTAAGCTAGAATCTTGAACTTTGGGGTGAGGGTCAGTCTTGCTCCAAAGGTGTCAGATAAGTTGGAGATTTTGGAAATTCGTACTAGAACGGCACGAAAAGTACTAAATGTTTTACCATTTGCAATTTGAGAACCGGTAGAGCTAGAACTCTTAAATTTAAAATGAATGTCACTGAAATTTGGAATGCGAATTAAGGTTGGGAGTAGGGCCGATATAAGGAGGTGGTTTTGAAAGTTTTTACCTGTACTCTTTCACATGCAACGAAAAGTATCAAACTGTACTAAATTTGGTACAATTTGAATTTGGAGAAATGGATGGAGCGAAATCCTGAAAATTGAAATTGATTAACAAATTGGGGTATGTAGAAAATTTTGGAAATTTCTACTGATGTGTACTAAATGGTACTGAATTTTGTACAATTTGGATTTAGGTGAACTGGTAGAGCTGGAACAGTTAAATTGGAAACAACATTATTGTTGGAGTAAATTCGTACTTATGGGTGCTAAATGGAATAGTAAAAAATTTGATATTAAGATTACTGTTGGAGTGTGGAATTGAGGTATATAGGTAGTTTTGTGAATTCGTACTTATGGTTACTAAATTGTGTTCAATTTGAATTTTGGAAAACCAATAGAGCTAGAATCCTGAAATTTGGAGATAGGATTCCTCTTGGGTACAATATGAATTTTTGGTGAGCTAACAGAGCTGGAATCCTGAAATTTGCATTTAGTATCACTGTTGAGGTGCTGGATTGGGATATGTAGGACGTTTTGCAAATATATACTAATGTGTACTAAATGACACAAAAATTTGGTACAATTTGGATTTAGAGTGAACCGATAGAGCTGGAATCCTGAAATTTGGTAATAAGATGTTCATAGGAGTGCATGAAGTAGTTAGTAATTTGTAGTTATGTGTAGTAAATGATAAAGGTGAACCGATGGAGCTGGAGTCCTGAATTTGGAACTTTGGTTGGGGAATATGGGACCTATTATTGTTTGTTTAAATTTATATTAAAGTGTACTAATTCAAATTTAGGGTGAAGCTATCTGTTTTTTTTTTTTGGAAATAAATATTACAAGTGTACTAGATCTAGACTTCTGTTGCGGTCAGGATTGGAGTGTACTACTAAAATTTTAATTGTACTGACTATTGCCTTTTTTTTAATAATTCCTGCATTTAGTAACGAAGTATCGGGTATATGCTAGTTAAAGAGATAATTGTGGAGCAAAAGATTAGCGAGAGATTAAATAAGATTGTTTGGATTAAGTAAAACATCAAGAGATTTATAAATTAAGTAACAAAGTTTAGATAACATTGATAACATTTATATTGTGGCTAATGAAAGTAGGGTGTATTGGAGGATATTGGAGAAGGTAGACGAATGTGACGCCAGGATGTTTGGCATTGAAAATGAAATAGACCGATCCATGTTTTGATACGTTATGTACGTTATTTATTAAGGTTTGATATCTTTTCCAAAATCCAAAATCAACACTATAACGATAGGCATCCACTTCCCAGGCATGATCTACAGATCTTAACATGTGTAATGCAAAAAATATATATTTTCACTCTGAATTTTAAATATAAGCTTTAAAACATTTTGATGTCTGTGGGTAACATTGGACCATAAAGGGTTAAGCGTGAATTCTTTATTTTTCCATTAACAAGTCAGGCATATATTTAAATACCAAAAATGTTTTAAGGTCACTCATTCAGTGTGCTACTAATTAGTAGATACGATTTTTTCTAAAATATTTAAAAGTTCATGTGGTCGAAATTCAGTATATACAAGAAATAGTTGATAATTACTCACATAGTATACACAGCAATTAAAACCTAATTTTGTATTAGTCATGGACATACATACCTGCAAAGGAAAGAGGGCAAACAAAAACCCACAATTATAAAAAAAATCAATATAAACACATATAAAGTATTTAAAATGTATAAACAAATATTATTAATCATTACCCAACAAATCATTAAATTTTAATACAAAATCAACAAAAATAAATCAAATCAAAATTTTCACACATAATACTTAATTTTGAAATTATCCAAACAAGGGCACTAGTTAATGGTGTTTATTCTAATCAAAATTTTTTGATAACAAATACATAGCACATACAATAAATAATTTTCCATATTAGTCTATTCTTGGATATCGATTCATTTAGAATTTAGAAAAAAAATTTAATTTAAGAAATTCATTAAGAGTACAAAATATTTTCTTTGTTTAATTTTTCATTTTATTTTATTTATTTATTATTATTATATATTTTTTTTTTAATTTTTTTCTTTTGCGGTTACCAAAGAAATATAATTTTCCAATTTCCCCTTAAAAGCAATAGCATGGAAATAAACAAAAAGAAGAAGAAATACTAATTTTCCTATGCATGTGGTTGAGTCATTTCATCAATACAATACTATAGTTCATGGTAATTTGCCCCAGGAGTTCAGGCATTGCTTCCTTGTAACTAAAGGACAAGAAAAACATGACCAACAGCAACTATGAATTACTTAGTGTGTGTTTTTTCCAATAATTTCCAATTTTTCAATGTTCCTTTGTGGCCACAAGTTGCACAAGTAAATTCATTATTGTACAGGGTGACACAAAAGTTTATTTTACATGCTTCGGAATGTCCGATTTGCACCGTTTTGTTGTCATTTTAAAGGTAACATCATAATGTCTCTATCATGGAAGTCCGGCTCTCCATTTGCAAAAAAAACTCTAGTTGTAGATTTTCATAATCCTCCCTAAATACAAATTTTTTTATCATAAAAGAAAATTTGGAATGCAAGAAAAATATGATAACCGCTTGGTGTCAAGTCTGGACTGTATAGCAGATGCATTAAAACTTTCGAAAAAAGCTTCCGAAGTTTCTGGCGATTCACTGTAGATGTGTGGCCTAGCGTTGTTCTGGTGGAACACGACACCTCTCCTGATGGCTAATTCTGGCCGTTTCTGGTCAATTGCTATCTCATAATAAATAATCCCCTTCCAGTCCCACCAAATGCATAGCAGAAACTTCCTGTGCTACCGTTTGGCCAAGGCTTCGCAAATGGAAATTCGATCCATTCTATTTATACCCTTCACTACACTGTGGTACAGGGTATTATGTCTTTGTGCATATGTTTGTAACAGGCAAAAGGAATCGAGATAGACCCATGGTTCCTTTTGAGAATATACATAGAATCACTTTCTGAGTCGATTTATGCATGTCCGTCCGTCTGTTGATGTTAAATTGTAAACAAAGTACAGGTCGCATTTATAATCCGATTTGGCTGAAATTTGGCACATCTCATTTATTTGGCCCAAGGACGAACCCTATTGAAATTGGGTAAAATCGGTTCAGATTCAGATATAGCTCCCATATATATTTTTGTCCAATTTACGGACTTTAGTCCCTGAAAATCACTCAATTTGCATGAATTTTGGCATAGCGTACTGAATTAAGTCTAAAATGAAAATCGGTTCAGATTTAGATATAGCTCCCATATATAGTTTCGCCCGATTTTTGGTAAATGGTGCACCAAAGTCCATGAAAATCTTTCGATTTGCACGAATTTTGGCATAGCGTACTGCATTAAGTCTAGAATGATGTGTGCTAAGTTTCGTGAAAATCGGTTCAGATTTAGATATAGCTCCCAAAGTTCCGATATATCTTTCGATTTTGGGATAGCGTACTGATTTAAATTTAGAATGATGTGTGCAAAGTTTCGTGAAAATCGGTTCAGATTTACATACACCTCTATATATATATATATATATATATTTTCGTCCGATTTTAAGTAAATGGTGCACTAAAGATCCATAGCTATATTAATAATATAAATTAATCTCTGATAAGTTCCCCTTCTGATTTCGAGCTGGGGCATCATCCTCCTCAGTCATTCTCACAACATGACCTAGTCAATGTAGTCGCTAAAGCTTGATACGTCGATATCCAATAATAAATGGTATAACTCATGGTTCATTCGACGACGAGGATCGACTCATATATCTTTTGCAGAATTTTTCTCTCAATCACTATGAATTTGTCATTGCCCTTGGCTTCAGTCGTTCACATAGCACCTTGGATAGCACTTTTATATGCAATTGGAAGGAGGCTAATTTCCCTATAGTTGGTACAAATCGTCTTGTCTCCTTTTTTGTACACGGAACACAGGATGCTGAGGTTCCAATCATTGGATATACATTCCTCTAGCCAAATTTTACTAATCAGTTGGTGTATGCTCCTGACCAGCATCTCAACACCAGTCTTAAATAGTTCGGCTTGTAATCCATCGGTACCTGCTGCTTTATTATTCTTCAGCCAATTAATTGTTATTCTGACCTCATCTTTGCTAGGTGGTATACAATCTATAAAGTCATGCCTTGGGTATCTTCTTCACCGTCATTATTTGATACAAGAAGCTTTTCAAAATGCTCCTTACAAATCTTCAACACGCTGTCTGTATCTGTCACCAGGTTTCCTTTTTCATCTCTACAGGAGGACGTGCCTGCACCAAAGCCTTCAGTTTGGTTTTTTACTTGTTGGTAAAATTTCCGGACATCATTATGACTCCTGTACATCTCGATTTGCTCACGCTCCTCTCTCCTTTTCTACCGATAATTCTTCATCGCATTACGTGTTGCTACTGTCCGCAGGGTTGACCTATACGCTGAGTTTTTCATATCATTTCATCGATCGTACCACGGATTTCTTGATGGTGGTATTTGGTACCCAATTGTTGCTTTTGCTGCAGTTTGTAGGGAGTGGGCAATTCTTTGACATTGTGCTTTCAAATTATTGCTACAAGGTAGTGCTCCGAATCGATATTCGCTCCTCGGATCGATCGATCGAACGTCTAAAACGTCTACCGCGGAAATCCAGGATGCATTGTTACAATGTTTTTTGCTTCCGCGAAGTCAATCAACCTCATGCTGTTGTCGGATGTTTCTTCTGGAAGCTGAATTTTCCAACGGTGGTGCCAAAAACATTTTCCCTTACGATTTTTCCATAAAATCTCCTAGTAGAATTTTAATGTCTGTTGTTGTTTCTAGGCGCTCGTTGAATATGTCTTTCGTCTCATGTAGAAGAACGTCGCCTTTATATGGATTATAGCATTTCTCTCACTAAAGCCAATCACAGCCTTTGTTTGGTATCAATCATCCATATCAAATCAATATAGTTGTTTAAATGTCATGTAACTAAATGGCGCCCAACATGTAGTTCAGTTTGCATACTTCTAATTAAAAAATCGAAAAAGTAAGTAAATGGCGCCCAACATAGAGATTTGATTTGAAAATTTTTCATTCTTACAATTTATACACAGAGATAAATCAGGACCGTATTCGAATTGCCGCCGATAAAACGATAATCTACATATCAACTTATAGAAGTCCTGAAGGGTATTCTTAAAAGGTATCCTAAAACTATTTCTATATAAGGCCGCCTTTATACAAATCCTTAATAGATTAAATTTATTTTTTAACCAGTGAGCGGAGCAGTATAGTCGGACGGGGCCGACCATACGATACCCTACACAACTTCCATGAAAATCTAACTTTCTGTGGTTCTATATTCTGAGATTGGGCAATATTTCGCGATATTTGCACACTTTTGACTGGTTAGAGGTCAGCAAATGTTACTAATAATCAGTACAGCACCTCTAACTACTTGTCCAGATTCCCTTCTCCGTGGGTTGTGTTGTGATGTTCGGCTTTCGACTCTAAAAGTACAAATAATTAAGTTTTCGGTCCACTTCATCCGAAAAATATTATCTGATCATCACCTAATATTATAGGCGTTGTCCTTGACCATAACTGAAACCTCATGGAACATTTCAAAGCGATATTTCCGGCCTCCAGTGTGGTAATAGGTTACTAAATAATATATGAATACGTAAACACCTAAAAATATTTAAGTGTAACTCCCGCATCCGAGTACCTACGACAATATAATTGGTAGAAGTTGATAGTATATCCAAGAGGCGTGGTTGACCTATGAACTTCTCGGGTCTATGTCCTTCAGTGGTAAATATATACGCTATAGAATACAAATTTTGTAATTTTTCACAGAAAAGTTAGGGTTCATTTGACCCGCAAAATATTGACCGATCTTTATCAAAGCAGGCAAGCTTATTCTTTGGCCCGATCCCCTTCTCCATGCAAAAATTCGCGGTGTTTGGGCCATAATTGCGGCCTCTGGAGCGACCAGAAAACACGACAAAAATAAAGTTTTTGGTCCATTTCATCCCCTAAATATTAACCGATCTTTTCCAAAAACAATAGGGGTCTTCATTGGCCAGAACCCATCCTACATGCAAAATTTCGTGAAGATTGGTCCATAACTGTGACCTGTATCGTGTTTACAAATTATAATGGACAGACGGACGGACGGACACACATGTCTAGATCGACTCAGCTAGTCGATATATGACGATCGGTATACTTAAAGGTGGGTCTAGGACCAATATTTCGCGGCGTTACAAACTTTTGGGGCTGCACAAAGCTATAATACCCTGACAACATAGTTGTGTAGGGTATAAAAATAATCGCTCCCAAGTACTTTGTCAATATGAAATAATTTTTATAAATCACTTAAGAAATCATCTACCTAATAGCAACTGAAAAATCACATCTTTTTCTTTATCGTCTTAATAAAGCCATTTACATTATTGGCTTACCTTCAAAATACCCCTTTATACAAATTACGACATTAAAACCCTATGTAGATTCCTACTAAGTGACCACTAAAAACCCGTTTGCTTTTACTATCATTAAATAATTTTTACAGTTTCATTGTACATCAGCATAATTAAATTATCGTTAATTGGCAACAAGAATATGGAAACACAAACAAAAAACTCCAATAAAGAAAGAAGAAACAGAATTCATAATAATGGAAATTAAAACATGACTACATCGGCAACTACAGATGATGAGATATAGCGATATATGAACATAAAAAAATATTGTTACACTTTTTTATTGAATGTGAATATCATTATGTTTCCCCTGTGGTTTTCGTATGGATAAAAAAAAATTATAGTTTCATTAAATATTCATGTCGACGAGGGCAGGAGTACCGGATACAGAGCATTAACATTTATGAATGAATGAATTTTTTATTATATCCTACACCAATTATATGGTTGCGGGAATGTGAGGGGGTGTACAATGTAGTAAATATTTATTTTGGAGGTCAACATAGCGATGTAATACAAATAGACATGTTGTAGTGGACGCACATATACATATCGTAATGGCGATGATGGACGTAGACATGTAAGTCCTGTGGGCATAGGCTTGTGTTACTACACACCCACATGGCGTAATAATACAAATATACTTGCTGTAGTGAATACACACACGCATATTGTAAGAATATGTCAAAATAATCCTTTCGCTAATTGGGCTCACAATACAATCGTAATGTTGAATGTATGTATATTGTTAAGTCCTTTCAATGTGGATATAATAACTAATGCTGACTACTACGGCACCCTCACCTTAACCGTCGATTAAACTTTTTATGTTTTTTTTTCTTAATATTTTATTGTAATTTGTTGTAGTCTATCACATGGATCTTGGGTCAAAAATTCACAAAGAATTCTGAAGGAATCAATGACTATGAAAAATATTCAAGTAGTACCTCCTAGAAGCCCTTATGAAGTGCTAAATTTTTCTAAATACTCGATACAAGTTCGGTGTCGGTATATACACTTCAAAATTATCAACCATTTGCATCGTCGAAATATCGATTTATTTGTCTTTGGACTAAATCAGATTTCGACTGGTTGGTATGCAGTACACATCTCCAAGAATTTTAACCAGTTCGATCAAACTTTGAATATTATAACAATTGTAATGAATTCTGACTCCAACCTCACTAAATAGTCAAATCTTGACACCACTCCTACCTAGATAACGCCCAATCGGTCCAACCCTTCTGTTACCTCCTCCAGAATATTCAAGTCTTGAAAATCTCAAGAAGGTGTATAATTTCGCACAATCCACACCGCACTATTTTCGAAAGTAACGGTATGTAAGACAATATAGCTTGAAATATCCGATCTGACACAATGAGTTGTCTTTATCGACAGACTATAATTATACTAGCAAAGTGCCCGCTACTTCGTATGCGGAAAGGGAATACAAAAAATATTTCATATGGAATCGTGAATACTGTAAATTTGTTGTAATATAGTTTGCGATTTAGTACTCTTCATACACATAAGCACCATTTTCCAAAATCTCTCTTACTTCCATTAAAACCAGTAAGGAAAGTAGTAAAGTACCCCATGGAAAATTTCGTGCAAGTCGAAAGATATATAGGGACTTTGGTACACCATTTACATTAAATCGGACGAAGTTATATATGGGAGCTATATCTAAATCGGAACCGATTTTCATGATGTTTAACACACATCGTTCTAGACCTTATTCAGCTCGCTGTGCCTAATTTCGTGTACATCGAAGGATATATAGGGAGTTTTGTGCACTATTGACCTAAAATCGGCTAAAATATATATGGGAACTATATCTAAATCTAAACCAATTTTTCCCAATTTCAATAGGGCCAAATGGACGGACATGCATAAATCGACTTCGAATGTGATTCTATGCATATTATCAAAAGGAACCGTGGATCTATCTCGTTTCCTTTTGCCTATTATAAACATATGCACAAAGACATAATTTTTGCACCAACGTGTGTGAGGGTATAAATAGATCAGCATTCCAATTATATATTTTAGCAAATACGTACAGGTTCCGCATTTACTTCCATTTAGTACTTTTCGAACACATAATTACACATTTTCAAGACTACCACCACTAAATTTACTACCAGTTAGTATAAAAACCCCTTTGGTACTACTTTCTAACTCTCCATCAGTGACCCACATTACAAACTTTAGATTTCCAGCTCTCTCCGTTGCCGATGTCGAAATTTAGTGCGTTTACTATTATATTTACTATTCGTACACATAAGTTGGAGTTTTCAAAGTTATCCCCATAGCTAAATACTACACTTTAACAGTAATCTAAATTCCAAATCTCAGGAATCATACAAATCCAAATCGTTTCAAATTTCGTACCATTTAGTATTTTTTATACCCCTACAGTCTAACAGTAATCTTAATTCCGCCAAAGTCCAAATTGTACCAAATTTAGTTCTTTTGGTACTCATAAATACAAATTGCCAAATGTAAATCAAATGTAAATTTAAATAGTAACTGCAAATTTAAGAATTTAAGAATTTGGTACCATTATGTACTTTTCCCACACTCCCACAGTAACCTAAGTTGCAATTTTCAGGATTCGAGTTCTACCCGTTCACAAAAGTCCAAATTGTACCAAATTTTGTGCTTTTCGTACCCAGAGTACGAATTTCCAAAACTACCTCAGTCATGCACTCCAATAATAACCTTAAGTCTGTATTTAAAGATTCCAGCTCTATCCGTTCACCAAAATCAAAGTTGTACCAAATTTAGTACCATTTATTACTTTTCATAGACGTAAGTACGAGTTTCTAAAACTGCCTCAATTCCACACTGCAACAGTAATCATAATTTCTAGGATACCAGCCCTACCCGTTCACATAGATCTCAATTTTACCATATTTAGTACCAATTAGTACTTTTCGTACTTATGAGTTCGAATTTCCAACAATGTCTCAATCCTGTCCCATAATAGTAATTTTATTATTCTCCATCTCTATCATTTCCCTCAAATCTAAATTGTACTAAACTTTGAAGCTAAATCCAAATTGTACTAAATTTGGTACCATAAAGTACTTTTCGTACCAATAAATAACTACCTCAATCCTACATTCAACAGTCATTTTTGTCACAATTTAAAGACTCCAGCTCTATCTGTTCACCTAAATCCAACTTACACCAAATTTAGAACTATTTAGTACTTTTCGTACACATAAGTACGATTTTTTAAAGCTATTTCAATCTTGTGCTCCAATAGTAGTCCTGATTCTGATTTTCCGGATTCCGTCTTTATACACTCAACTAAATGTATATAGTACCAAATTTAGTACCATTTTGTACTTTTTACACACATAAGTACGAATTTCTTAAACCATTTCCATAATCAATACCACTTCCTAATCTGTATTCCATATAAAATTTCAAGATTCTAGCTATATATGTTCAATATATATACAATTATAACTAAATTTAGTAATTTTTAGTACTTTTAGTACACTTATAGGTCGAATTTCCAAAAACCCTTTTGTGCATCTTTCTAACTTTCCATCAGTGACTTACATTCCAAATTTCAAAATTTTAGCTCTTCGCGTTCGCCTAATACAAAGGGTACCATATTTGGTACATTTTAGTACATTTCGTACCCTTCTAGTTTGAATTTCCAAAAACGCAGCCGTATCTCACGCCAACACACCAACAACAACCCACACTCAAAATTTCAAGGTTCTAGCTTCAGCTGTTTCGTCTGAGCGATGATCTGTCAGTCACTCACTCACTTAACACTAAGCTCTTTTATATATATAGATAGATGCCATATTGTTAAGCTTCTCTTTCAAGCTAAAATATCCAAAAAAAATCAGAAAACCAATAAAAAAATGTTTTCCCGAAATTGAAATACTTAATTATGGACATTTCGTTTTGAAAAATGCAGCTGGGACCAACTTATAGAGCGGAACCCCGAAGTATTTTAACTTGATTGACAATGTGGATAGTACAGTCAAAATATCTGAAATTGGGCGTATTCTTGATATAGGGGTATATCCTTAAAGATTTGCCAGAAGTCAAAATCTTCTGGAAGAAATCATATAAGATCAAAGAACCCAAACTTAGCACTCGGAGCCCTGTTACCGACTTAGAACCTTTATTGCTAAAATCATCAAAAACCAAAATTTTTTTCTATATTTTTTTATATCTTTTTAATTCCATATCTGTTAAGGCGTAATTATAGTCCATTGGTTTGCAAAATGAAACACTGAAAAAATGGGGCGGAACCCCAATGTAGATCCACTTGATTTTATAAATTTGGGACTTTCAGAATACTGAGAATGGGCAGATTTTTATATAGGAGTACACGTCTTAAAGATTTTTCTGAGGTCAACATTTTGAGGAATAGGCATACAAAATCGAAAAACCTGCATTATCAAATTTGAAGCCATTTGCAATTGAAAATTCCAACAAGATCTTTAAAATATCATCAGACCGTATCTGGCTACGACAAAGTTCTGTCATCCACCGAAACTTCTACATTCTGAATTCGATTAAAGAGAGTTATTTCAAACCATTTACCTATGTTAAAGTATTTCTTCTATTTCTATACCTTCCAAGTAATAAAAATGACAAATTAAAGAGACCTAGGTCAAAAAAGTATATAAGCACCATTAACAACCCTAAAGCGGACGAGGCCGCTACATAGCGGCTATGTTATACCATGGGCATCTATATAAAATTTTGGGAATTCTGTTACCAATTGAAAACGCAAACAATAAAATACCACAAAAATATATTAGCATTCGTGTGGACAACGAATGCATAGCCCCACGAATATTGGGGCTATGACAAAACATGGAACTATTATCCAAATTTGTTGTTAGGTTACAGACCTCTAAGCATGATTTACCTTGTCTAATTTACATGTGTGTAAAAATGTACATATTGACTTGTTTGCCTTTTCCTATTTTTTTTTTATTCTATAATTAAATATAAATATATAAATAAATATCGGTTTAAATGTTGTACAACTAAATGGCGCCCAACGTCTGGTTCAGTTTTAATCATTTCCAAAAAGTGAAATAATCAAAATCTTTTTTTTTCTGACTATATCTGACAACAAATACTTCCCAATGTGAGGAATGGCAAATTGTTCAAATGGCACCCAACGTATTATCAACATAATAATGCGTTCAAATTGGGCTCTAAATGAAATTGTTCGTCTATGATTAACTCTTTTGGCGCCACCATCATTTTGAAGTGAATTTCTGCAAATTATTTTATTGTTGAATCATGTTTTATACTCTTCTAGCTTCATACTAGAACTAAATTTTATCCAAAAACTTCATTTATTAATAAAATATTGAATTTTTGAAACTATATTTACGATCTTGAAGTAAAATTCTCTGGCGTTATCAGGGTTAAATGACAAATAAAACAAAAATTATCACACTTTAAGAACCATAAATTACAATCACTTCGGTTGGAAAATGAAAATCAGACCTTAAAGATATTGCAACATTGCCAAGACCTGTTACCCGCTGAGATCCATAAAAGCTAAGCTAAGTAAGTAATTTTTCAATTTGGTAATTTAAAAGAAACAGCAAATGCTACCCGCCTACGTCGACGACATCGACATAATCGGCCGAACACTGCGAGCGGTAACAGCCACCTTTGAACGAATTGAGAAGGAGTCTGCCAAAGTGGAAGTGGCAGTAAATGACGAGAAGGGCAAGCTGATGGTATCAACGCACAAGACGTCCAGTAAACTCGGACAATCTGTGAAAATTGAAACCTACAGCTTCGAGGTAGTAAACGATTTTATATACCTCGGTACCGGCATAAAGACAACTAATAACATCAGCTTTGAAATCCGAAGGAGAATAGTATTGGTCAACAGATGCTACTATGGTCTGAGTAAGCAACTCAAAAGCAAGGTCAACCAACTCACACTCAACAGGACGCTGATATTACCCGTGCTGTTGTATGGATCTGAAGCATGGGTACTTGCGCAAGCAGATGAGACAGCTTTGGAGTGTTTGTTAGAAAAATTCTCCGGAAGATCAATATGGGTCGATCTGTGTCAACGGTGAATATCGCCGTCGAATGAACCACTAGCTGTACCATCTAGTCTCTGACGTCGACATAGGCCATGTTGTGAGAATGGAAGAAAATACCCCAGCTGAAAAGACATTTAAGGGCAAGCCAAGTGATGGTTCACGCAGAAGGGGAAGGTCGCGAATCCGATGGAAAGATCAAGTAGACGACAACACCTCGGAAAATGGTCTTTCAAATTGGTTGAGATGCGCACAGGACCTACACGCTTGGAAATCTTTTTTAAGCTCGGCTTATGAAAATATAAAGACTGTGTTAAACCATGGACATATATAATGTTATGTGAGGTGTTCTGGATCCCATTAAGAACTCTACATCATAAATTACAACCACTTCCACTGGGATACGATTTTTTTATGAGGGCTATGTTAAAACATGGTACTATATACCACAATTCATACCAGAGGGCATTTTTATTGACGGAAAATATGTTTGAAGATATTTTAGAACCAAAAACAAAGTGGGATCTTTATATGGGTTTTGAGAGAAGTATTAAAACGCTGATGACCATTAATACCAATAAATAGACGTATTTTAATACTTTAAATCGGCCACAAGTGTGCTAAAACATGGACCAATTAAACATTTTCTTTGAGGGAAAATCCCTATATCTGTGTATCTAAAATGTGAAACTGCCGAAATTTCGGTGGGAAAATATGAATTGCATATTCAAAATATCTAAATTCAAAGTCAATTCCAGTCAATTCCTATAATATTTGCAATATTATTTATAACAATTATTTCGTTGAAAAATAATTCTAAAACATTGAAATTAAAAGCCGATGATCCGATAATAAAATTAATATACGGTACATACTTCTGCAGAAAGTACAAAAATGCCAGAAATTATAATGCCTGTCGCTTTGGTAGTCGAGGAAAACTCTTCGCAAATTGTTCACAACCAACGAAATTCGCGCACAGAGAACTGCGAACTTAAAAGTTCGTAGCAAGCCTCGCATAGTACAAACAATCAATATTAATTTAAAAATATCGAAAATAAATAATTTTTTCCAGCAAAATATCACAACAAAACGACCTTTGACATTATATCAACTAGCCATCCCATTAAACTGTCAACTAGATTTTAAACAGGAAGTAAATCCAGATGGAATGTATGGTATCTATAAACCCAGTGTGACATTTAAAATCTAAACAAATCAATCTATTGTTGTTGCCGTTTGATTTAAAATTCTTTGGAATCTATTGAAATGTTTTCCATCATTTACAAATAATGTCAATAAATCAGTAATATTTTAAATTTATATATAATGGATTTTATGGAAATGTATTGTTATTTATTTTTATATATTTCATTTGGAGTAATAAATGTCACTCATTTATTATAAATTATTTATATGTATGATGGAAATAAATATATGAAGCGGAAAAAATTCAAATGAATTTATGTTCATAATATTATGATTATATTCATAGATTGATAATAAGGTTAATTATATACATACGAACTGTACAAATCTACATAAATGAAAAAGGAGTAATAGACACAAATTGAAAACAATGCAGGATTCTATGTAATAAACAAGCTAAAGAACTTCAATAAATATTGAATGCGTGGATCCTTTAAAGAATAATTTTTCAAGGAATATTTTTAAGGGTCATATCAGGCGTGGATTTTTTAAGAATATTTTTTTTCAAGGGCCATCCATACAAGGCGTAGATTTATTAAAGAAGACTTTTTTAAAGGGCCATCCATACAAGGAGTAGATTTATTAAAGAAGACTTTTTTCAAGGGCCATCCAGGCGTGGATTTATTAAAGAAGACTTTTTTCAAGGACCATCCAGGCGTGGATTTATTAAAGAAGACTTTTTTCAAGGGCCATCCAGGCGTGGATTTATTAAAGAAGACTTTTTTCAAGGACCATCCATACAAGGCGTGGATTTATTAAAGAAGACTTTTTTCAAGGGCCATCCATACAAGGCGTAGATTTATTAAAGAAGACTTTTTTCAGGGGTCATCCATAAAGGCGTGGATTTATTAAAGAAGACTTCTTTCAAGGGCCATCCATACAAGGCGTGGATTTTTTAAAGAAGACTTTTTTCAAGGGCCATCCATACAAGGAGTGGATTTTTAAAGAAGACTTTTTTCAAGGGCCATCCATACAAGGCGTAGATTTTTAAAGAAGACTTTTTTCAAGGGCCATCCATACAAGGCGTGGATTTTTTAAAGAAGACTTTTTTCAAGGGCCATCCATACAAGGCGTAGATTTTTAAAGAAGACTTTTTTCAAGGGCCATCCATACAAGGCGTGGATTTTTTAAAGAATATTTTTTCAAGGGCCATCCATACAAGGCGTGGATTTTTTAAAGAATATTTTTTCAAGGGCCATCCATACAAGGCTTGGATTTATTAAACGAATACTTTTTCAAGGCCCATCCATAGAAGGCGTGGATTTATTAAAGAAGACTTTTTTCAGTGGCCATCCATACAAGGCATGGATTTATTAAAGAAGACTTTTTTAAAGGGCCATCCATACAAGGCGTGGATTTATTAAAGAAGACTTTTTTCAAGGGCCATCCATACAAGGCGTGGATTTATTAAAGAAGACTTTTTTCAAGGGCCATCCATACAAGGCGTGGATTTATTAAAGAAGACTTTTTTCAAGGGCCATCCATACAAGGCGTGGATTTATTAAAGAAGACTTTTTTCAGTGGCCATCCATACAAGGCATGGATTTATTAAAGAAGACGTTTTTAAAGGGCCATCCATACAAGGCGTGGATTTATTAAAGAAGACTTTTTTCAGGGGTCATCCATAAAGGCGTGGATTTATTAAAGAAGACTTCTTTCAAGGACCATCCATACAAGGCGTGGATTTATTAAAGAAGACTTTTTTCAAGGGCCATCCATACAAGGCGTGGATTTATTAAAGAAGACTTTTTTCAAGTGCTATCCATACAAGGCGTGGATTTATTAAATAAGACTTTTTTCAAGGGCCATCCATACAAGGCGTGGATTTATTAAATAAGACTTTTTTCAAGGGCCATCCACACAAGGCGTGGATTTATTAAAGAAGACTTTTTTCAAGGACCATCCATACAAGGCGTGGATTTATTAAAGAAGGCTTTTTTCAAGGGCCATCCATACAAGGCGTGGATTTATTAAAGAAGACTTTTTTCAAGGGCCATCCATACAAGGCGTAGATTTATTAAAGAAGACTTTTTTCAGGGGTCATCCATAAAGGCGTGGATTTATTAAAGAAGACTTTTTTCAAGGGCCATCCATACAAGGCGTGGATTTATTAAAGAAGACTTTTTTCAAGGGCCATCCATACAAGGCGTGGATTTATTAAAGAAGACTTTTTTCAAGGGCCATCCATACAAGGCGTGGATTTATTAAAGAAGACTTTTTTCAAGGGCCATCCATACAAGGCGTGGATTTATTAAAGAAGACTTTTTTCAAGGGCTATCCATACAAGGCGTGGATTTATTAAAGGACACTTTTTTCAAGGGCCATCCATACAAGGCGTGAATTTATTAAAGAAGACTTTTTTCAAGGGCCATCCATACAAGGCGTGGATTTATTAAAAGAATATTTTTTCAAGGACCAATATGGGAAAATCATCTATTTCTATACGTAATTTAAAAAAGGTATGAAGATATGTTTAAGAAAAAAGGACCAAGTGTCCCTAATGAAGTCATTGTCTCTTTTTTCAAAGAGAAATTTTATTTGTTTACCCCGCAATTATTGTCCTGATGGGATCAAAACACTTGTCAATTATTTTGCATAGCTAAACAAGGGACCTGAAATAAAAAGTATGCTGTTGACAGCAGGATTTGTCTGTCACAAATCATTGACAATAATAGTGGGTGTCCGGAAAAAAATCAAAAGCACACATATGGTAGAACTTTTAAATTCACTTTCCCCCTTTGGGAAAAAAACTGTGACCTAACACGTCACTAATGTTATCTGAGGACATATCAAAATCCTGTTTGTTGTGTACATTTTGTCATACATACTTACGTACGTATGTTAGGGTGTTGAGTGCTGCAAGACGGGGAGGTAATGTTAGCTTCCATTATCCTCCCATAAAGAAAAAAAACTACAACTGATTGTTTGCGTTCTATTTTTGGGGAATATTTCCTCCATCCGTATGAAGCCATGAAGAAGAGGAAGACACAATTTACAACACGAATCCGGATCCACAATGTATTGTCAGAACACGAGTGCGAGTATGTGTGCATGTATATAATTTATATTTATTTACGCTTTCTTATTATAACCCACTCCCACCAATTCTTCTTCGGGGAATTTTTCTGAGCATTTTCCAATGTCCATTAATGACAGAAATCTTAACGAGTTTTTGGTTTGTGGATAAGGAGATGTTATGAGGAGGAGGTGAGGGGATGTACTTCCTATTCTTACAATTGTACCATAAACATTTCAACACTAACCATCAGTAGCTGCCGGGGCCAAGAGCCAAGGCGATGAAGATAGCGCCTGCCCGGTCATTGGCAAACGAAATGTGGCATGCCGAGATACACAGCAGATAGAGTCACAGAGCAACAGCAGTCAATTGGATATTTTTGTGAAATTACAAGGACACAACCAACCAACCGACCGACCGAACGACCACGCTGTTTGGTAACGCATAATTTACTCTCTTGTATCACAAAGAGTGTGTGTGAGTTTCGGGGTGTTGATGTTTCAATTCGTTTCATTTTTTCTGATTTCTCACCCTTTGTTACGTTGGCGCCCAACACGGGATTTAAAATATCATCCATGCTTTGTCTAGAACCATGGCAACACTGACGTCTCTTATTGTCTGTTTTGTGGAGAACCCGAAAAAAATAATAACAAATAGCAAGCAGCATCATTACTTCAAGAATTGAGGGCCAGATCCGCTTTGGCATTAGTTAATGCCACAGTAACAACATCATTGCCAGTGTACTTGAACAGGGCCAATGATATGAACAACTTGTTACGAAGAACAACGAAATTGTCTTCCCTTTTTTGGTATAGTCTTATATACACATGAGTGGGATAGACAGAGCAAAAGAGGGGTGGTATGATCAGGAATGAGGCACCATACTCTAATAATATGTTTTCCTTGTAAGACCCTTGAAAATATATTCGTTAATAAATCCAGGCCTTGAAAGACCCTTGAAAAAATATTCTTTAATAAATTCAGGCCTCATATAGCCCTTGAAAAAATATTCTTTAATAAATTCAGGTGATGATAGATACCAAGCAACGGCTCTGATTGGCTTTAACATGGCGAAGTCCAGGCTTGTCTTGGTCCCCCTTTCATCTCAATTGTGGACACTGACCTCCTCGCGGTGCCACCTGGGGAATTATTTTCATCACCCGATGAAATAGTGAGCTAATATATGCCGCGAGTTCACCCATAAGAACTATAAAAAATGTGTTGAGGCGTCGGGTTAGTTGCCCACTTTCGGAAAACCCAACCTACTATGAAAAAGCAAAGAAAAATAAAACCAAATCCCCCCTCATGTAGACGACCCCCGCAAACGTATAAAGGACCACGATCTGCGAATCTGCATTTGGAATGTGCGCACGTTGTACAGAACAGGCGCAGTGTTCGTTTTGGCGGATGTATTCAAGAAGTATAAAGCTGATATTATTGCCTTACAGAAAATGCGATGGAAAGGGACTGGCGTAAGTAAATCAGACGATTACGCCCTGTATTATAGCTGCCATGAAACGAGACATGAATTTGGCTGCGGATTTATGGTTTACAGGAGAATAAAAGACCTCGTCTCCTGATTCGCTCCAGTAGATGAGCGAATTGCTACAATCCGTATAAAAGCGAAGTTCTTCTACATCAGTCTCATTTGAGTCCATGCTCCGACCGAAGATAAAGAAGAACAGACCAAAGACATATTTTACGAGCGCCTAGAAACACCACATGACATTAAAATTCTGCTAGGCAATTTCAATGCAAAAATCGGAAGGAAAAATATCTTTGGCCCCACCGTCGGAAAATTCAGCCACCATGAAGAAACATCAGAGAACGGCATGAGGTTGATTGACTTCGCGGCACCAAAAAAATGGTAGTTAGCAGCACCAGATTCAAGCATCTCGATATACACAAAACCAACTGGATTTCTCCCGATCAAACAACGAGAAATCTAATCGATCATGTTGTGATAGACGGAAGGCATTCATCCAGTGTTTTAGACGTCCGATCGATCCGAGGAGCGAATCGATTCGGACCATTACTAGTGGCAGCCAAGGTACGCATACGTCTTAATGTAGCAGCAAAGGTGCGATCTAATGTAACACGAACATTTAACGGACAGTAGCAACACGTAATGCGATGGAGAACTACGGGGAGAATAAAAGAGAGGAGAAACGTATTTTCAGAAAAAAGAAGAAAGAACAGGAAAAACGTGAGCGTGAGCAAATCGAGATGTCCAGGAGTCAGAATGAAGTCCGAAAATTCTACCAACGGGTAAAACACCAAACCGAAGGCTTCGGTGCAAGCACATCCTCCTGTAGAGTTAAAGAAGGAAACCTGGTGACTGATACAGACAGCGTGTTGAGGATCTGGAAGGAGCATTTTGAGAAACTTCTGGTATCAAATAGTAGCAGTGAAGGAGATACCCCAGAACCAATAATAGAAAACGGTATAGAGTGTATAACACATAGACAAGATAAAGTCAGAATAACAATCAATCGGCTGAAGAATAATAACGCAGCAGGTGCCGATGGGTTACAAGCCGAACTATTCAAGACTGGTGGTCAGATGCTGGGAAGGAGCATGTACCAGCTGATTAGTACAATTTGGCTAGAAGAATGCATACCCAATGATTGGAACCTCAGCATCCTGTGCACAAAAAAGGAGACAAAACGATATGTGGCAACTATAGAGGAATAAGTCTCCTTCCCATCGCATATAAAGTGCTATCCAGCGTACCGTGTGAACGACTGAAGCCAATGGTCAATGACATTATTGGACCATACAAATGTGGATTCAGACCTGGCAAATCCACCAGATTTCCAGATCCTGGAAAAAACCCACGAAAAACACATCGACACATTCCATCTATTCGTCGACTATAAAGCCGCATTCGACAGCCCTATCACTTCAGAGGTGTATAAAGCCATGTCTGCCTTTGGCATTCCCGCAAACTTAATTCGGCTATGCGGGATAACTTTAACAGGCACGAGATCGGCAGTTAAAGTCGGAAAGGACCTCTCGGAGCCCTTTAATACCGAATGAGGATACAGACAAGGTGATAGTTTGTCGTGTGACCGTTTTAACATCCTTCTGGAAAAGGTCATACGAGAGGCAAAGGTGAACTGAAATGGTACTCGGTACACCAAACAACACATGTTACTCGCCTACGCCGATGACATCGACATAATGGGTCAAACATTGAGAGCTGTAACAGCCATCTTTGAACAAATTGAGAAGGAGTCTGCCAAAGTGGGTCTGACAGTAAACGACGTGAAGACCAAGCTGATGATATCAGCGCGCAAGACGTCCAGTAGACTCGGACCAACTGTGGAACTTGAGAACTACAACTTCGAGGTAGTCAAAGACTTTATATACCTTGGTACCGCCATAAATAAAACGAATGAAATCAGTCTTGAAATTCGGAGAAGGATAGTGATGGCCAGCAGATGCTACTGTGATCGGAGCAATCAACTCAAAAGCAAGGCCACCTCCCGCCAGACCAAACTCACACTCTAAAAGACACTGATATTACCCGTGCTGTTATACGGATCTGAAGCATGGGTACTTACGCAAGCAGATGAGGCATTTCTTGGAGTGCTTGAGAGAAAAATTCTCCGAAAGATCTATGGGCCGATCTGCGTTGGCGGTGAATACCGCCGTCGAATGAACCATGAGTTGTACCAGCTATTCTCGGACATTGACATTGTCAGACGTATTGAGCTGCAGCGACTACGTTGGCTAGGTCAAGCTGTGAGAATGGATGAAGATGTCCCAGCCCAGAAGGCATATAAAAGCGAACCAGCTGATGGTTCACGCAGAAGGGGAAGGCCAAGAATAAGTTGAAAAAGATAAAGTCGAAGACAACATCGCCGAAAATGATCTTTCAAATTGGAATAACTACACAAAAGACCGACGCGCCTGGAAATCTTTCTAAGCTCGGCTTATGGAACGAAAGTTCCGTCACAAGCCAGCTAAGTAAGTAATAAATCCACGCCTCCGGATTTATTCTGATTATTTTTCATATGACCCTCCTACAAAATCCTGCTGTGATGCTACTTGACTTTACATCGCCCCCCTTGGTTCTATGCCAATGGAGCGTAGAATCCCTTGTATCATTTGCTGGTAATGACTATGACAAATCTTCGTTCAATATGCGGAAAGTTTGTACGCAAATATGTATCTCCACACGCATGCACGCACACACATACATTAATATATTGTTTTCACAATGTTCAAATCCTACTGAGCAAAGAAAATCGAAACAGTTACATCTACAGAAATCTACAATTTCCGTTTCCTTTAGAAGATGAACAAAATTCCATCAACGCAGCAATTGTTAATACTGGAAAACAACAACAAGAACAAAAAATGAAATTCCAACTTACATGCCTTTATTGGCTTTGCAATTCGTTCACTGGAACATTTTTATTTATATCTTTACATATTTTTTGCTGTAGTTAAAATTTTAATAGGATCAGGAAGAGGAGGGGCCTTTAACATGCAAACAATTCCGATAATATTGCAAAGGAATTATTGTTGTCATGCTGTGAAAAAAATTCATGTACATGTTTCATTTTACGAAATCCGATTTGTAATGTGTAAGGCTATTGGTTATCGCTGGAACACACACACAAACAGCCTGAGCAGAGAAATAAAGGATATGTTTATTTTTAATACAATTGTGTTGAAAGTGGCAACATGTATTGTAAAACATTTCTTCGGATGTATGTATTTGATCAGATAACTAAAATAATACAAATAAAATTATCTTGATTTTGCTTCCAAACAAGGATATCCGCAATCAGCTGTGACATTGAATTTTTCTTCGGCAAGCCTAAAAGTATGCAATATTTTATTTTATAATGACTCTATAATGGATTTTTTAAAGAATATTTTTTCAAGGATCAATACAAGGCGTGGGTTTTATAAAGAATATTTTTTCAAGGATCAATTCCGTGGATCTTTTAAAGAATATTTTTTCAAGGACCTATACAAGGCGTGGATTTTTTAAAGAATATTTTTTCAAGGATCACTACAAGGCGTGGATTTTTTAAAGAATATTTTTTCAAGGATCACTACAAGGCGTGGATTTTTTAAAGAATATTTTTTCAAGGATCACTACAAGGCGTGGATTTTTTAAAGAATATTTTTTCAAGGATCACTACAAGGCGTGGATTTTTTAAAGAATATTTTTTCAAGGATCACTACAAGGCGTGGATTTTTTAAAGAATATTTTTTCAAGGATCACTACAAGGCGTGGATTTTTTAAAGAATATTTTTTCAAGGATCATTACAAGGCGTGGATTTTTTCAAGGATCACTACAAGGCGTGGATTTTTTAAAGAATATTTTTTCAAGGATCACTACAAGGCTTGGATTTTTAAAGAATATTTTTTTCAAGGATCAATGCAAGGCGTGGATTTTTTAAAAAATAGTTTTAACATTGAATATCTCTGTAATGTCTTCCTAAAATTATACTTCAATTTCCTTAGATTTTGTATTGACTCCTTAAAGCCACACACTTAAAGAAACTATTTATTCTATTTTTATGTTTGTGGTTTCTATTCCAATTTGTGGCTTCCCAAATGTAATAAATTCATTTGCCACATTTATTAAGGAGGATATTCGGGAATAAAACTAGTTCCTCCTCCACTACAAAAGAGCAATGAATGCCAACTACTAATGGCATCATAGTATCAGCAAACATTGTTTTGTCGTCATCAACATCAGCATTACCATTAGTTTCAATCTAAACAAATTTAGTCTTATGGCCGAACACGGCCAATGTGTTTTGTTAGTTTTTAGTATCGGATGTGGTTTCTCTGTAATGGTCTTGTCTTTAAATCCTAAAATGAAGTGATATTGAGATAAATGATTTCATTGTTTTTTTGCCCATTTAGATTTATCCTTGTCATAGTGAAGTAAATGAGCCATAGGGTCAAAAGGCCAACATTTGAATGTGTAAACCTTCCCACCACTCAAGGCAATCCAACAGAATGATTTATAGTTCAATGCCTTGAATATTGAAGATTTTTTAATAGCCTGTTTTAAATTATTACCAGCCAACTGATAATTATACATCCATTGGGGTATTTACACTAATTTCAATCTGCTATCGAGTCGGAGAATATCCAAAGGGATTAATTAAATTTTAATTAAAGAAATGTCAATAATAATGAAACAGTAAAATGAACAGAAAAAAAATAAATCGGTATCGAAGAAATAACTGCTTGGCAGACACTTTAATGGGAGGTAAATGACATTTGTGTTTTTTCGATATCTATGTAAATAATGGATTTATTTTGAATAATAGTAATAATAGAGAAGGCAATGAAAATAATAATTACTAGACAAAAAATACGGATGGCCTTTCGAAGAGGAGGTGTGAAAACAGAAGGCACGTGTATCGAAGTAATGATAGCTGATGATACACGAATCCTTCGTACTTTAAAAATATGAAAATGAATCTGTGGAATTTTTCTATAGTAAAACACCTAACTGAGGATCTAACACCAGCCTGAGGGTTTGAGGATTTTTTTATGTAGAACGATTTTCTTCCTATAGAAAAAAATTCCAAAATAAACACCGATGTGAGGGTCTGTGATTTTTTTCTATAAAAAAACAACACCGACCTGAGGTTCTTTGAGAAAAAAAAAAAACACCGATCTGAGGGTCTGTGAATTTTTTTTTCTACAGAAAAAACAACACCGAGTGAATTTTTTGGTCTTTGAGTTTTTTTCTTATAGAAAAAATCGATAGTATTTTTTTCCTTTAGAGGTTTGGATTCTTTAAATAAATTCACAGATTCTCAGGTCGGTAATTTTATCTATAGAAAAAAATGCACAGACCCTCAGGTAGGTATTTTTTATAGAAAAAAATCACAGACCCGCAGGTCGGTATTTTTTTCAATAGAAAAAAAAATGACAGACCCGCAGGTCGGTATTTTATTCTATAGAAAAATGTATTGTGCATATGTTTGTAACAGGAAACGAGATAAACCAATGGTTCCTTTTGAGTCGATTTATGCATGTCCGTCCTTTTGAGTCGATTTATGCATGCCCGTACGTCAGTTGATGTTAAATTGTAAACAACGTATAGGTCGCATTTATCATCCGATTTGGATGAAATTTGTCTCATTTATTTGGCCAGGACGAATCCTATTGAAATTGGGAAAAATCGGTTCAGATTTAGATATAGCTCCCATATATAATTTCATCCCATTTAAAGTAAATGGTGCACCAAAGTCTCTATATATCTTTCGATTTGCCCGAAATTTGGCATAGCGTACTGAATTAGGCCTAAAATTACGTACGTAAAGTTTCGAGAAAATCGGCTTATGGCATATGGCGCATCAAAGTCCCTATATATCTTTCGATTTGCACCAAATTTGTCACAGCGTACTGAATTAAGTCTAGAATGATGTGTGCAAAGTTTTGTGAAAATCGGTTCAGATTTAGATGCAGCTCCTATATATATTTTCGTCCGATTTAAGGTAGATAGTGTGCCAAAGACCCATAAATCTTTCGATTTGCACGAAATTTTGTATAAAGTACTGAATTGAGTCTTGAATGACGTGAGTTAAGTTTCGAGAAAATCGATTCAGATTTAGATATAGCTCCCATATATATTTTCGTTCGATTTAAGGTAAATGGTGGACCAAAGTCTCTATATATCTTTCGATTTGCACGAAATTTGGCATAGGGTACTGAATTATGTCGAGAATGATGAGCGCAAAGTTTCGTGAAAATCAGTCCAGATAAAGATATAGCTGCCACATATATTTTCGTCCGATTTTATGTAAATGGTGCACCAAAGTCCGAATATGTCTTTCGATTTGCACGAAATTTGGCATAGCGTACTAAGTTGAGTCTATAATGATGTGTGCTATGTTTCGTGAAAATCGGTTCAGATTTAGATATAGCTCCCATACTTATTTTCGTCTGTTTTAAGGTAAATGTGCATCAAAGTCCCTATATATCTTTCGATTTGCACGATATTTGGCACAGCGTACTGAATTAAGTCTAGAATGATGTGTGCTAAGTTTCGTGAAAATCGGTTCAGATTTAGATATAGCTCCCATATATATTTGCGTCCGATTTAATAGAAATGGTTCACCAAAGTTCTTGTATATATTTCGTTCAATTTCATGTCAATATATGTACAATATACAACAAGTGGTGAAGGGTATCATATCGTCGGCCCAGTCCGACTACTAAATAATGTCCCTTACTATTGATCCCAAAACATTAACATTTAATGGTCCCTACAGTTATTATCCGCAAATGTGTTAAAAAAAAAACACACAAAAAACAACAAAATTGCAAATAATTTCGATTTAATTCAATATTGCGGAAAAATTCATGACGTCGACATAATTGGCGGGAAAATGATAAAAATTGCCAATACAAATGTTGGAGACCCTACCATAGTAACCATTTCGACATTCATTGTTCAGTTCTTTCGGCTATTCGTTTGCTATTTCATTCATCCATTGCCGAAATGGTTACAATATTTTTTCTACTTCGCCGAACCTCTTTTGTGCAGCATAAAAAGCTAAAAGACAAGCAAAAACAGGGGAATAATAGGTCTAACCTTTCCAAACATTATCATACACTTTTTGTCAATCGACCAAAAAAATCCAACCAAATGTCCGACCAATTGACCGTGCATGATGGCGCTTTTTTGTGATAAAGGATCTTTGCCTGGGTCACAGGGAATCGTAGTTAAATTAAACAATAGATATGTTTGTTGTGGTAAAAAGGGACAACAATAAATGTCAATAATTTGTGACACATTACCAAAAAATGTTGACAATGGAAAAGCAAATATTTTGTTGTGAAGAGAAAACTAAAGCGGATGGTAGATGAAAAAATAGCGTATATAAGGGCTATAAATCGTTTTTAAATATTTTATAATTGTATTAAATTTTCGATATTTTATATCGAATATATTTTATATTAAATTCCATTAAATGTATAATTTCGTTTCCAAGAAAACTGATTAAGGAGTAATAAAAATAATCTTCTCAAAAATGTATTATCAACGTTTAGTCGTTTTCCAAATAATACAAAAACAGCACATACTTTTAGGCTCAAAGCAGCCACGAACACATGACAACTCAAAATAAATTTATTAAATTTGCCGTACTTGATTGATGCTTAAATCAAAATTTGCTGTGAAAAAGTCAATGACAAAGAAACGGCTTCCAAGAAAAATTGAATTAATTTCCAGCAACTTTTAAGCCATTATGACTTTGACAACAACATTTTCCTTAAGCCTCTTAACAACATTTTTTTTTTTTGTTTCACTTAGAAACTTAGAAAATCTGTGAAAACTTAGAAGGGAACCAAAAAACTTAACATTGTCACACAATGCCGGAACTGTGCGTTGGTGATGATGATGCCGAATTATGAAGAAGAAAATGTCAAAAAAAAGTCACTGATTTGCGGATCAATAATAAAGTTGGAAATGAAAGCAGACAGCAGAAGTGTTTGGAATTCGGTTTGTTTACTTTACCCAGGAGAAATTTGCAGTCGCTCCCTTATTTTCTATTGAAATTTTCTCGAAAGGGTTGATAGAGGTGTTATTGTTCGAGCATTGTTTGCCACCATCAATTTATGAAATTAGTTTCTTCCATTCACTTTCATGGGCGCTTCACAAAAGCTGGGAATTCTTTAGAAAATTGGAGCAAACAAACATTACCCTTTTCCACATAAATCGTGTTTTATGCATCCACACCTATGGAAGGGAGAGGGGAATTGCCAAATATTCCATTTAAGGCTTCTCATGATTTTTGGCATACATTTTATCACAATGTTTTAAAATGTAAAATACAAACCAGTAAGGAAAGTAGAAAAGTCGGACGGGCCGACTATATTATACCCTTAACCACTATGGTATATTTAAGGAATGCATCGTAACAGAACATGAAATTTGATGAATTAAAATATGTGACCTTTATCTAAATGTGAACCGACTTAGATCAATCTATAAGCATGTCATTCGTTTGTTTTGTTTCTAATGGCCATATGTTGGGTCCTACTTAAAATCGGGCGAACATATATATGAGAGCTATATCTAAATATGAACCGATTTTCACGAAACTTAGCACACGTCATTCTAGACTTTGTTCAGAACGCTATGCAAAAATTCGTGCAAAGATATATAGGGGCTTTGATATACTATGTATATATATATATATATATATATATATCTAAATCTGAACCGATTTTCAAGAAATTTTACACACATCATTCTAGACTCAATTCAGTACGCTATGTCAAATTTCATGGAAATCGAAGGATATATAGGGACTTTGGTGAACCATTTACATTAAATCGGGCGAAACTATATGGGAGCTATATGTAAATCTGAACCGATTTTCATGAAACTCAGCACACGTAATTCTAGACTTAATTTAGTACGCTATGCCAAAATTCGGACTTTGGTTCATCATTTACCTAAAATCGGGCGTAACTATATATGGGAGCTATATCTAAATCTGAATCGTTTTTCATGAAACTTTGCACACGTCATTCTAGACATAATTTAGTACGCTATGCCAAAAGTCGTGCAAATCGAATGATTTCAGGGACTTTGGTGCACCATTTACCTAAAATCGGGCGAAACTATATGCGGGAGCTATATCTGAACTATATATATATATATATCTGAACCGTTTTTTAAGACATTTTACACACATCATTTTACACTCAATTCAGTATGCTATGCCAAATTTCGTGCAAATCGAAGGATATATAGGGACTTTGGTAATATATATTTGGAAATATATATTTCGAGCGAAAATATATATGGGAGCTATACCTAAATCTGAACCGATTTTTCCCAATTTCAATATGGTTTGTCCTTGGGCCAAATAGGTGAGCTATGCCAAATTTCATCCAATTCGGATCATAAATGCGACCGGTACTTTGTTTACAATTTAGCATGGACGGACGGACATGCATAAATCGACTTAGAAAGTGATTCTATGCATATTCTCAAAAGGAACCATGTGTCTATCTCGTTTCCTTTGGCCTGTTACAAACATATGCACAAAGACATAATACCCTGTACCACAGTGTGGTGAAGGGTATCAAGTTAGGTTATAGCCTTTCTCACTCAGAGGCCTTTGGTGCAGTATTTTCAACCTGAAAAAAAGGAAAGTAGCGTAGAGGGATATGGATAGGGAACACAATTTAAAAAGTTACAACTTAGTCAAGCAAGGCAACACTATGGATTTTGATAGGATCTATTACGAAACAAGGAAGTTAAAATCGTATCCACCGCCTTCCAATAGGAACTAAGAGACATAAATCTACACTGATCTGTTATGTCTCCTACAGTTTCTAAACCAATTATAGTGATAACAATGAGGTAGTTCCGCGTCATGAAAACATGGCTCACTTGGGGTTTGATATTCTGTATCCAGGTTTCTTAAACGGTCTAAAGCCTGCTTTCTCGTGCCACAGACCCATCAATTAATAGATCAAGCAAGTTGTTCATAGCTAGTTCCTTATAGTCAGCACTGATGTCTTCAACCCTCGTAGAGCTAGAATTCTGAAGCTTGGAATGTGGGTTACTGATGGAAAGTTAGAAAGATGTACAGAAGGGAAATTCAACCAATAACTGTACAAAAAGTACTAAACTTTACTAAATGTAGTTCTAATTGTATATATATTGTACATATATAGCTAGAATCTTGAAATTGCATTTGGAATACATGTTGAGAAGTGGTGTTGATGTATGAAAATGGTTTTAGAAATTCGTAATTATGTCTATAAAAAGTACGAAATGGTACTAAATTTGGTACTATTTGCATTTAGTTGAGTGTATAGAAATGAATCCTGAAAATGTGAACTATTGGAGTACAGGACTGAGACAGCTTTAAAATATCGTACTTATGTGTACGAAAAGTACTATATGGTACTAAATTTAGTACAAGTTGAATTTAGTTGAACAGATAGAGCTGGAGTCTTGAAATTGGGAATTAAAATGACTGTTGAAGTGTAGGATTTAGGTAGCTTAAGAAATTCATACTTATGGGTACGACAAGGACTATATGTTACTAAATTTAGTACATTTTGAAAACCTGAAATTTGGAATTTAGCTTACTGTTGAGAATTGAGCTATGGAGACAGCTTTAGAATTTCGTAATATTTGGAACAATTTTGATTTGGGTGAACGGAGAATGGTTGCTTTTGGATTGTAGAATCGATATATGGATTATAATACTTATGTGTACTAAATGGTACTATATTTGGTACAACTTGATTATGTATGAACGGATAGAGCTGCACTCCAAAACTTTGTGAACGGATAGAGCTGGACTCTAGAACTTTGGAATCAATTCTACGTGGTTAGACAATCGAATAGAGGTAGTTTAGTAGTTTAGAGATTCGTACCTATGGGAACAAAAAATACTAATAGTGAACAAATAGATCTGGAATTAACATTATTGTTGAAAGGTATGTGTACCAAATGGTACTAAACATTATACAATTTAGATTTGGTTAAACGGATAGAAATGAAATTTCAATTAAGATTACTGCTAGAAACGCAATTAAGGTAATTTAAAAAATTCGTACTTATGAATACGAAAAGTACTAAATGGTACAATTTAGATTTGTGTGGACGGATATGACTGATATTCTGAAATTTGTTGTTGGTGAAATTTGTACTTATGGGTACGAAAAGTACTAAATGGTACAATTTGTGTGAACGGATAGGACTGATATCCTGAAATTTGATGTTGGTGAAATTCGTACTTATGGGTACGAAAAATACTAAATTTGGACTTTGGTGAACGGGTACAACTGGAATCCAAAGATTACTGTCGGAGGGTAGGATTGAGATCATTTTGGAATATGGGAACGAAAAGTACAGAATGGTATGAAATTTAGATTTTGGTGAACAGATAGAGCTGGAATTCTTAACTATTTACTATTACTATTTGTGAGCAGAAATTCACACTTATGAGTACGAAAAGTACTAAATGGTAATAAACTGGATATTGGATGTAGGTTGTGGAATTCGGAATTATAGTACAACAAATCACACAGTATTCACGATTTCTATATAATATATTATTCATTTGTTTTGTATTCCGTATACGAAGTATATACCCGAATCAGCCATAAGGTTAGGCATATAATAAATTAAATATAACAAAAAAACAGTCAGCGGAGCAGTATAGACGAATGGGGACTTCGTGATATTCGGGTCATAATTGTGGCCTCTAGAATGACCATAAAAGCAATAGTGGGCTTCTTAACCAAAATACCGAAAATTGCGAGGTATCGTTTTATAAATACCACATCACAGCAAATTCGATCGAAAAAATACAGGGTTGCCCATATTCGACGGACCCATGTTTTTTTAAAAAAAATCAAAAAAAATATAAAAATTTGGCGGTTGGCAATGTTAATCATTTAATTTGTTCTATGTAGATTTGTTTACATCAATTTTTGAATATGATATATCTCAAATGGCCGCCTCTGGCGTTGATGACGTATTGTGCCATTTTTGCTGCATTTTCCATCGTTTTTGCCAACATTTCGGCCGGAATAGCGGCTATTTCTTCACGAATGTTGTCCTTGAGCTCTTCTCTTCGGTGGAGCGCCGTCTTGTTGAAACCAAAACTGCCTCATACGCTTTCGACGAATAATTGGCAACACAAAACGGCCCAATGACCGTTTTCGCACTAACGCCGCAACAAACTGTGATTTTTTCGTCATGAAGAGGCACTTCTTGAATCTCCTGAGAATTTTCAGTGGCGTAAAAACGGCAATTTTGCTTATTTACGGTTCCATTCAATGTGAAATGGGCTTCATCGGACATGATAATTTTGATCCAAAATTACTCGTCATCTTCGGCCATTTCGATGACTCTTTGGGCCCATTCCAATCGACTAGGCTTGTCCGCAGGCAACATTCTTTGCGTCAATTGAATTCTGTACGGGAACAAATGCAAATCAATGCGATTAATACGTTGTAAAGTGGACCGAGCCATGCCCAACTGCTGAGAACGTCGTTTTTGGGATGTTCTTGGGAGGTCCACAACACTGGCTCGTACGGCAGCGATATTCTCGGCCGATCGCCTTGGTCGACTTTTATATGGACTCTTCGGATTAGAAAGAGCCTTACCAGTCGAAAATTTTTCGTATAAACGCATAATGGTGTTCTTAGAAGGCGCACTTCTCACATTTTTTAATGTTTTAAAAGCACGTTGAGTTTTCGCAATTGACTTCTTCTGTTGAATGTAAATTTCAACTATTTCAGAGCGCTCGCGTGGCGTGTATTGGTTCATGGTAAAAATCTGCTTGGACTGACGCTTCAAACGCGGTATGTCATTAAGCGATGTGACATTTCTGTCAAAAGTTATGGCGTTGCCAGATGGGTCCGTCGAATATGGGCAACCCTGTACTTACAATACCGATTATTGCGGGGCTACCGTTAAATGGGGCAGCATATCGAAATTTGGCTGTTACTACCTAAAATGTACACCTATATTTGTAATTTTTGATAGGAAGACTTTCCATTCAGAGACCAATCTCTTTCAGCTTCGAAGACTTTCCATTCAGAGACCATCCTTTTTCTGCTTCGAACCTGGTAACAAGCTTAGCTTATCATTTTTGTTGTATCTTTACCACAACAAAAAATCCATTGTTTAATTCAATACAATTCCCTGAGGCATAAGCGAAAATCCTTTATCACCAAAAACCGTTACCATGCATGGTCAATTGGTCAGACATTAGGTTGGGGGTTTTATGGTCGATTGACAAAAAGTGTATGATAATATTTGTAAAGGTTAGAACTATTATTCCTCTGTTTTGTTGTTCTGTTTTTTTGTTTGTCTTTTAGCTTATTTGGGTGGGTTCGTCGAAGTAGAAAAATATTGTAACCATTTTGACAATGGAGGAATAAAATAGCTTAAGGGGACCCCCCCCCCCCCCATTCTCGGGGTCAAAATTTTTGTTGACTTAATTCCAATCTACACTAATTCAAGAATGTCCCTACAAAATTTCAAGTAAAAATCTCAAGAACTCTTGAAGATATAGCCGATTTATTGTGTCAGCATCAAGTGACGGCTGAAGGGCTTCTCAAACTTTAAACGCGTTTTTCTCTAAACATTTTTTTGCGAATGGCGGGCACGATAACTCAAAAACTAATAACCCAATCGATTTCAAATTTTTACACGTTTCTCTGTGAGTGTATAGCTATCGTATGAACTAGGATAAAGCCAATCGGTGAAGATCTTCCTTATTTTTTAACTTGGTTTTTGGTAAAAAATCGGCGATTTTCCAAAAATATTTTTTCAAAGGTCCGCCATTTTGTTAATTTTAGAGCGAAGTCAATAATCCTAGTTCATACGAGAGCCAGACATGTACTCTTTCTAACACCGTTGGAATTTTCGGATTCCGATGTTCCAGTGAGGAGTTCTCATGCCCGCCATCAAAAATAAGGACTTTTCTTTGATCACAAAAAACAACAACAAAATTTTTTTGTAAATTATTTTTTTTCCTCTTTAAATCTTCAAATATATATGTGCAAAGTTACAAACCTTAACAAGCATTGGTATTCATTTACCAGCCCATTTAAAATCTTAAAAATAAAAAATCGAGAATGGGGGGGTTCCCTTAAGAATGGCCAAAAAAAAACTGAACAATGAAGGTATGGTTACCATGGGTCCGTCCATTGTTTGTTTTTGGCTATTTTTATCATTTACCGCCAATTATGTCGACGTCATGCATTTTTACACAACATTGAATTAAATCGAAATTATTTGCAAAAATTATTTGTTGGTGTGTTATTTTAACACATTTTCGGACAATAGCTGCGGGGGCTTTTATGGCTAATGGTTTGGGTTAATAGTAAAGGACATCATTTAATGTGGCATCCAATGGAAAAAAAGACAAAATCGGAGGCTGGTCTCATAAATACCCTATCATACTGTTAGGCACTTATTTTTTGCCTGTAGAAACAACTTCACAGAACCTCAGGTCGGCATTTTTGTCCAACAAAATTTACATTAGGTCGTTATTTCTAAAAACATCATAGGCTCACAAAAATTCACAGAGCCTCAGGTCGGTGGACTTTTTTATATAAAAAACACAGTAGACTTTTTCCTATAGAAAAAAATTTATAGACCCTTAGGTCGGTGGACTTTTTTTCTATAGAAAAAAATTCACAGACCCTCAAGTCGGAATATCTCCTATAGAAAAAAATTACAGACCCTAAGGTCGCTACCACAGACTCTCATGTCGGCAATTTTTTATAACATTTTTTTAAATTTAATTTTTTCCTTTGTGAATATTGCCATAAATCGAACTCTTTAAAATTGCCACCGGTATTTGCCGCTAAGTATCGGCAAAGACACTGACACTGTTGTAGCTCATAAATTTTGTAGAAGCTCTTTTCTTTTTTGTTGCCGAATAATCCCATTAGCATTGCCAGAGGAGGATGTGAAGAATTCACGATGAACCACAACATATGCCATTGACAAAAGCCAAAGCGTGACAATGGCAAGAATGTGAGACCTAAAGAAAAACAAGACAACGTTTTTTTTTATGGAAAAACAATTTACTTTGAAATCAGGTGAATGAAAAAAAAAAACAATAACAAAAAAACTAAAAAGAAAATGTGAACTTTCCCACGACAAAACAATTGTCTAGGTTTAACATGAAACAATGTGCGTATGTCAAGGTAGGTCGTGCTAAGAGGGTATTAGGGGGATATGACACTGTTGAAATTGAAAGGTCTAATACGGTTAGATGTCACATACATTTGACAAATCTATATTGAACCAAATAATTTTTCTAGTGAATCCTGATACTAAGCATTTGACTGCAATATTTTTCTGGTGTCCACATTAAAATCAAGGGGGGCTAACATAAAATTTTCGAAAATCGCATAATTTCTTTTCCGATTCAAATTACGAATATTTAAGAGGGTCCAAAAAAGAATTGTCTATTAAAATTGCGTTAAATTATCTGTTTACAGTAAATTATTGTTTAATAAAGAATAACAAAACAATAAAGAAGACCACCACATATTGCAGCAGATGCCCTTCATCAAAAGTTGAACTCAACAAATAAGCGAAAATGTTTTCTTTATTATTTTTACGTTGCAGATTCTCTGTATTTTGTTAGGATTGTATGGTACCATATGTTGATGTTGTGCGTATTTACAGTGTCTTCTTCAAGTTTACAATAATTTCATTCAAACAATGAATTAAATTGAAATCTGTTTGTAAATAATCGAAGCGAACAAAAGAAGTTAAAATTTTCATGCCAAGGTTAAAATAAAATGTAACAATTAAAAGAGTGTCAGTCGAGGTTGCCGACATATATGTACCCTCAGTCTATGACATATCGCTCAGTTGCTACAAGACCGGCATAAACTATAAAAAGATCGCTATTATTGAGTTAATAATGCAGAATTGTTCGCTATATCAGACTTCATGTTGAGTAAAAAATCAGATGAATATCTTTTAAGGGACCCCCCCCCCCCATTCTCGATTTTTTATTTTTAAGATTTTAAATGGGCTGGTAAATGAATACCAATGCTTGTTAAGGTTTGTAACTTGGCACATATATATTTGAAGATTTAAAAAGGAAGAAAAATAATTTACAAAAGTTTGTTGTTGTTGTTTTGTTGTTGTTTTTTGGGTGCAAAGAAAAGTCCACATTTTCGATGGCGGGCATGATAACTCCTCACTGGAACATCGGAATCCGAAAATTCCAACTGTGTTAGAAAGAGGACATGTCTGGCTCTCGTATGAACTAGGATTATTGACTTCCCTCTAAAATTAACAAAATGGTGGACCTTTGAAATTTTTTTTTTTGGAAAATCGCCGATTTTTTACCAAAAACCATGTTAAAAAATAAGGAAGATCGTCACCGATTGGCTTTATCCTAGTTCATACGAGAGCTATACACTCTCAGAGAAACGCTGCAAAATTTGGAACCGATTGGATTATTGGTTTTTGAGTTATCGTGCCCGCCATTCACAAAAAAATGTTTAGAGTAAAACGCGTTTAAAGTTTGAGAAGCCCTTTAGCCGTCACTTAATGTTGATACAATAAATCGGATATATCTTCAAGACTTCTTGAGATTTTCACTTGAAATTTTGTAGAGACATTCCTTAATCAGTGTAGATTCGAATTATATCAACAAAAATTTTGACACCGAGAATGGGGGGGGGATCCCCTTAAACAATATGATTGAGAAGCTACGGAAGTTCATCTGTTCCATTTAAGGTGTGAGTCGATTGAAAACTTAAAACGTATTTTCTGAAAAAAATCATTTGTTATTTAGCTATGTACATCTATACCAAAGGACTTACTATCTGTGGGAAGGTACCAGGAAAAGTTGAACAGTACAGTTGACCCCTTCTTCGAAATGAATATAGGTATGGTAAAAAATATGCAAATGTTGACCTTTTTTGTGTGATGTATCAGAAAGCGTGGACCAATGAGCCCGATCTTTGGGATTGATCGAGGTTTGTTATGAAATTGAAACATACCCATATTCAAACAGGATATAGGTTTTCTAAGGTCTGGATCAAATCCGTTCACATGTTATTATAAATGTATTTTTCAACACTATTCCTACCCTTTTTGAGAAAGTTATATGAATATTCTCTATTTTCAAACTGGATTTAAGTGTGGGAGAAACTTTACGATCTGTAAAGTTTGAATTAAATCGGTAATTCTTTTCGTGAGTTATGGTGCGCACCAGACAGACGCAACGGGGTTTTATTTGTGTACAACAGTTTTGATTTAGCTGCCTTGTACATAGCTGCCCAAAATACACTTCCTTGGTACTTTTTCTCAGATTCCCCCCCTCAAATATTCCGTTTTAAGCGCATTAAAACGAATCTTCATATTAAAGAAAACAGCTCAGAATATTTGCACTTTTCTCATCTCAATACTCAAACTTTTTACATTTAGCTGCACAGGGAATATCAAACATCATCGGAAACCACACACATGTAATGCAATAAATATATGCGTTAAAAACAAAAGTAATCGAGAATTCCAGAAAATTTGACATTGTCCTATTTCTATGCTGTGATTTCACTTACGTGCACGCTTGATTTTTCTGCATAGAAATAATTGCAAGTTTTGTCTGTGCAGGTAATCAGGTAATCAAAGCTACTGTATAGCCTTATTGTATCATGTATCTGTGAGTGTCCAAAACGAAACATCAATTCATCTTGTGGGTTTTCAAAGACTAACGAAAGTTTTCCGGGGAAGAAACACTTCGAAACAAATGATCTATATGAAAACTGATCATGTGGCGAATGTTAAGCAATTCTGATTGTTGGAAAATAAAATGTTTATGTGTCAGAAGTCTTCGGGGGAATTCGGGAATCGAACAAGAGAAGACGAGTCACCGTGCACCATGACAATGCGAACTTTCCACATCGGATCAAAACCATACAGCTCCTACTAGTCATCTAATGACACTTTTTAATTCTCCCACAGAAGAAGCTGTTGAAGGCTTTTCGAAAAAATATTTCGACAATTAGTTTGATCGCATGAAAAAAATATTGTAAAAAATTATGCTGCAGATTAGTTTAACCACTTCTGATTATAAATATTACATTTTCATTACTATGCCACAAATATATACATATATATATATATATATTTGTAGCCCTCGTGCACATCAGGAAATTCCAAGTTTTTAACATGACAGTAGAACGATATGCAGCTTTATTATATAAACTCATTTTTTCAAAATTTATAACATTAATAGTTAAAATGTTGACCGAGTGACCGTATGTGGAGGCTTAGGTGCCAATTTACCTTTTTTAATATTGATGTAATAAACTGCAATTACCTGAAACAAAAAACAATTTTGTTAACATATTACACTGTGATTGATGTTTGAAATTAATATTTAATAATATAAGAGGAAATAAGTGTGCTCCCTCTAGTCCCCAATTCAGCAAAGGAAATGGGTATCTGGAATTATTATCATGTTTAAATAACGAATCCCGGCTGTAAACGGCTATACCAAAAACTGTACCCAAGTATATAAAAATATATTTTGTAATATCGATCGGTCGGTTATTTTTTACTTATAATATTTTGTTTTGTCCCTATTTACCTATTTCGTATAAAAAAAATACATATTCCAGGGGACTTTGAAAAAGTATTTAAGAAATGTGTACGCTTTAGTAGTCACTGAAAATAGTTTTGTTTAATCTTCGTTTTAGTAATCTATGAAGTCTTCGCCATTTGAAAATATCATTTAAGGGAACCCCGACCATTTTCGGTTGAAAAAAATTGTATTTATTTATTTATTTTTTTATTTAATCCGAACCTACTCTAAATCAAGAATTTCCCTTCCAAATTTCACGTAAAAATCTGAACACTGCTTGAAGATATAGCCGCCGATTTATTATGTCAGAGTGCGTCTCAAAATGTAAACGTATTTTTCTCGAAACAGTGTCTTTACGATTGGCGGAGACGATAACTCAAAAACTTTAATTTCAATCGGTTCAAAATTTTAACACGTTATTTGGGACCTACATAGCTATCGTATGAACTAGGGTAAATACAACAAATAAATTTCCTAGCTTCGCAATTTTGCTAATTTTCGTATTCGGACGTTTTTGTAATCGGCAATCTTGCCCGCCGTCAAAAAGAAGGAAATTTTTAATTACAAAGAACAACAACAAAATGTTGTCAAATTATTTTCTTCTTCTTTAAGTCGGTTAATGAACGAATTGGCTATGACAGTACCATAAACATATGGACGCATTTCCTTGGCCTAAAGTAGTTAGTAGTTAGTTACCAAATGGAATAGACTGTAGACGGAGAGTAGAATATAATTATTAGTACAGGGTTGCCCATATTCGACGGACCCATGTTTTTTTTTTTAATCAAAGAAAAAAAAATAAAAACTTGACGGTTGGCAATGTTAATCATTTAATTTGTTCCAAGTAGATTTGTTTACATCAATTTTTGAATATGATATCTCTCAAATGGCCGCCTCTGGCGTTGATGACGTATTGTGCCCTTTATGCTGCATTTTCCATCGCCAACATTTCGGCCGGAATAGCGGCTATTTCTTCACGAATGTTGTCCTTGAGCTCTTCTACGGTCCTTGGCTTGTTAACGTAAACCTTTGACTTTAAATATCCCCACAAGAAGAAGTCAGGCGGCGTCAAATCGACATCAAACGGCCCGGAAACAAATTCTTCAGAAAATCGATTGTTATGCGACTTGTGTGCGGTGGAGCGCCGTCTTGTTGAAACCAGAACTGCCTCATACGCTTTCGACGAATAATTGGCATCACAAAATTGGTCATCATGTCGCGATAACACTCCTGATTGATGGTAACTGCATGGCCATTTTCATTTTGGAAGAAAAACGGTCCAATGACCGTTTTCGCACTAACGCCGCACCAAACTGTGACTTTTTCGTCATGAAGAGGCACTTCTTGAATCTCCTGAGGATTTTCAGTGGCGTAAAAACGGCAATTTTGCTTATTTACGGTCGCATTCAATGTGAAATGGGCTTCATCTTCGGCCATTTCGATGACTCTTTGGGCGACGAGGCTTGTCCGCAGGCAACATTCTTTGCGTCAATTGAATTTTGTACGGGAACAAATGCAAATCAATGCGAATAATCCGTTGTAAAGTGGACCGAGCCATGCCCAACTGCTGAGAACGGCGGTTTTGGTATGTTCTTGGGGACCTCTCAACAGTGACTCGTACGGCAGCGATATTCTCGGCCGATCGCCTTGGTCGACTTTTATATGGCCTCTTCGGATTAGAAAGAGCCTTACTAGTCGAAAATTTTTCGTATAAACGCTTAATGGCGTTCTTAGAAGGCGCACTTCTCACATTTTAATGTTTTAAAAGTACATTGAGTTTTCACAATTGACTTCTTCTGTTGAATGTAAATTTCAACTATTTCAGAGCGCTCGCGTGGCGTGTATTGGTTCATGGTAAAAATTTGCTTGGACTGACGCTTCAAACGCGGTATGCCATTAAGCGATGTGACATCTCTGTAAAGGTTATGGCGTTGGCAGATGGCTCCGTCGAATATGGGCAACCCTGTATGTTACTTTAAGGCCAAATCATACTTATTATACTCTCCATGCTTAGTGTATAAATAGGGCAACCTACTGCTCCCAAATTTAATATCACTTGACTTAACATTTGAAATTTGTCAAAACATTCCTCAAATTACGATATCATTTGCAAATTTTTGCAACTACCTAATCTAACATGAATTTTTACATATGACATCTCTATGCTAATTAGCTCTGCAACGATGTCGTTGTTCGTTCGCTCATTACCATATTCATCTTATGTTACGAAATTCACGACGTTCTTATCTTCACTGGAGAAATATTAGATGGTAGTAAAAGGAATTTCAAATATGGCCCACCGACACAGAAAGTATCACAATTTCAAAACAACTGGCACCTAATTACATATCAGAACATATTTCACACAAAAGCCACACATACGGATAAGCTTCTCACATTTCACAACTGTGGGGCGTTAACGGTATTACAGTGTCACCTGTGATATGGTGATATATACACAATCGTGAAGATAATATTCCATAATTATTTTTATATTTAGAAAATGCTTTGAAATGAGACCTCGATTTAAAAAAAAAAAAATTGTCAGGGATCATTCAAGGTGTGGTTCCTAAAATTTTTTTTCAAGCCTCTACCAAGGCCTCGATTTCTTTAAAAAAATTTTAGGGATCCACCAAGGCGTGGATTCTTAAAAAAATTGCAGGCCTCTATCAAGGCTTGGTTTCTTAAAAAGGCGTGGATTTTTTAAAGATTTTTTACGGGTCCAACAAGACATCAATTTTTAAAATAATATTTTTCCAAGTATCTATTAAGGTGTAGATTTTTTAAGGAATATTTTTCCAAGTGCCTATTAAGTCGATGATACTTTAAAGAATATATTTTCAATTGCCTGTCAAAGCGTGGATTTAAAAATCGGAAATTATACCTTCCTAGAGTTTGGATCGAAAAGTTGAAAGACCCTAAACCTGCGAAGACTAAATGTTTACCTTAAACAGATATTTACTGAAAAAAATCATTTGCCGACAAATATTAACCCTTTTTCGTGTCACCTAGTCTAAGTCTAAAACTAGTATAAATATTCCTAGACACAAACACTCATACATACACATGAAAAATTGTAATTAATGTACATAATGTAATTATTAGGTCATAAAATAATTGTCTTTATTTTTGTCATAGCGTGCGCTTGTGGAAAATTTCCATTGGTAAAATTCTTAATAATATTCAAATTTATGTTGAATGAAAAAATGAGAAGAGAAAAACACCTTAATAACCTCTCTGAAGGTCATTTTCACATTACCATATATAATTCATTCACGTTCCGATTTATGATAGGCCATATAAAATTATGGTCCATTATTATTTTACCCTTAACTAGTGCAACGGTTATGTTTTATTGCCCAACTGATGCTGCTTCTAATAAAAATTAGTTGTAATTGCTTTCGATCAATTTTTTCCATTGTACTGCCGCCGAACCAACCAACCAACCAAAGCACTTATGGTCCTTGGGTCTCATTAAAACTGGTATGCCACGGTGGCCACTCATACGTGCGATACTTTAACTCAATTAACACCTTTGACTACCTGTTTAACATGAATTGAGGGCAAGTAGCGGGAAAATCTGCCATTGGCTACCTGTCGATGCCGGACAGCGGGGAAATTTAATTTATAATAATCTCGCATGATGACAAGGGATTTTCCAAATATTTAAAGTGGCTGGTGACAGAACAAGGTACACAGTTACACGAACAGGAAAAATAGTATGGGATGAAGCACAGTGTTTCAAAGAGGATATTATGGGAAATAATTTCTATGACACTATGGAAAGATAATACATAAATGTCAAGGATCGTACAAGGCGTGGATTTTTTAAAGACTATTTTTTCCGAAGCCATATTTTTAAAGGGTCACCACAGGCGTGGATCTTCGAGGGCTATACAAGCCGTGGATTTATTAAAGAATATTTTTTCGAGGGCTATACAAGGCGTGGATTTATTAAAGAATATTTTTTCGAGGGCTGTACAAGTCGTGGATTTATTAAAAAATATTTTTTCAAGGGCCATCCATACAAGGCGTGGATTTATTAAAGAATATTTTTTCAAGGGCCATCCATACAAGGCGTGGATTTATTAAAGAAGACATTTTTCAAGGGCCATCCATATAAGGCGTGGATTTTTAGTATTCTATAAAAGACCTTTTCAGTCTATAAGAACCCATTTAACCTTGATTTTATTCCTTTCTGTTCTCCCCACAGCCGCCATAAAATATTATCGATACGCTTTGTTAAAATTTCATTCGCATAACAAAAGGAAACCCTAAATTCAAATTTCTTAGAATATGCCTGTTTCCATTATAAATTCCCGGGAAATGGTAACCTCGAACAAAAAGAAGTAGAAGAAGAACAAAACAACTACTTCAGCGGCTATTGTTTTAGGGACGCGATGTTTGAGTGTGTGTTAATTTACATTCAAACACAAAGACATGACACTTTTTTTTAAAGCCAACAACAACAATGACAATTTTACGATTGCATTATAGCCTTTCACGCATTTTCCGGCGAAAGGTAGCGGCGAAATACCTGCTGCCGTTGCTGCTGTTATTTCGCGTTTTTCCTTGCATTATGCAAAAACGAAAAAAATAGATCGGAACAATGGACCTTTTTAATATTTCGCTGGTCCTAAACCATTCATTGTCGGTCGCGTTTCGGTTGAGAGCGATGTGCTCTCACAATGCCTGGCTCTCCTTTCATTAATAACGGCGACAATGTCATCATTGAAGTGTCTGCCATTAAGTCTTCGTTAATTATCGATGAGCGTTTGCTGAAATTTTGGAAGCAGGCCAGCAGTGATGGCGGTTGGTTGGGTGTGTTTCGGCAAGCGTGAATTGTGTATTGCAATATTTATTATTATGTAAATTATCCTTGAAACGCGGTGTGTGGCCGCAGGTTATTTTTTTCATTTAATTGTCGAATAAAACTTCGAAGACCGGAAATTTGGCCAAAAAGGTAATACACACAATAATGAGAATGTAATAAATTGTAAGGAGGATCCTCATGCGGCTGTGAAAGGGATAAATGCGAACGTGAAATGTAAGTTGTATAATCGTTTATTACCTTCGGGGTATATAAAATTACTGAATATTTTGAAACTTATTTAAGTTTTAAAAATTAAGATTTTTTTTTTTAAAATTTCAAGGGCCATACAAAGCCCTTGCATTTTTTCTCAAGGGCGCTTCAGTACTTTTTTCGTCGAAAAACTACTACTACATATTAAATCATTGTCTCCTACACATCATGAACCTCCACTATACGTCAAATATTTTCTTAGTATATTTCTCTGACTTGTGATTACATTGTAAAATTTGCATATTCCCTAAGTGAGCGTGTGTGTGTCGTCTTTATGCATGCATGCGAGTTAGTGACTACGTTATTCTCGACCTTTCAAAGTGACACCTCAATATTTCCGTTATTGAGCTGAAATATTCAAAGACTACAACTACAGCTTCCCTATTTGTTATTCATTAAATGCTGTCATGTTTTACATTTTGCCAATCTGTCGGTACAAGAGAAAAACTTTGGGAGGACAAAAAATCCGTCTTCTTGTTAGTAGTGGTGCAGCAGCAGATTGTCGGAACAGAATAAGAAAATCATTTTGATGTTATCTTATCAAGTCATTGAATTCAATATTTTTTTTATTTTCAACTTCTATGACAACGATTCGTGTACACACAATGATATGCAAACATTGTGTGCATATTGTTATTTTAGAGTGTGTGTGTTTTATATTTTGGGAATGAAATTCAAACGAGTTTCGTATGTAAAATGCATCATCAGCATCATCGTCGTCGTCAGCGAAATTTGCATTGCATGGCATTTAACGTAGCTTACAGTTGTACTTCATTTTTCGATTTAATTTTTTTTCGGAAGAGAGTTTGAATTCAGTGTCGAATGGAAGCACTAGGTTGTCACATTGTCAGCAATAGACGTCAGTATTGGATTTGAAGCGGAGTTTCAAATATGCAACGATATGGAACGGCTCTGATTATTTTGTAAATTTAAAGGAATATTTCTTAAGTTCCAGCAGACTAATAAGCGTGGATTTTTTAAGGAATTTTTCACTAGGCCCAACAGACCAAAAGCGGTGGATTTTTTAAAGAATTTTTCTCAGGCCTGAGTGTGGATATTTTAAAGAAATTTCTCAAGGCCTAGGTGTGGATTTTTTAAGGAATTTGTCATAAGGCCTATCAGACCAATAGGTGCGGATTTTTGAATGAATTTTTCTCAAGGCCTAAAGACCAATAGGTAGTCGTGGATTTTTTTCAAGGCCAAACAGACCATTAGGCGTGGATTTTTTAAAGAATTTTTATCAAGGCCTAACAGACCAATAGGCGTGGATTTTTTTCAAGAATTTTTATCAAGGCCTAACAGACCAATAGGCGTGGATTTTTTAAAGAATTTTTATCAAGGCCTAACAGACCAATAGGCGTGGATTTTTTAAAGAATTTTTATCAAGGCCTAACAGACTAATAGGCGTGGATTTTTAAAGAATTTTTATCAAGGCCTAACAGACCAATAGGCGTGGATTTTTTTAAGAATTTTTATCAAGGCCTAACAGACCAATAGGCGTGGATTTTTTAAAGATTTTTTATCAAGGCCTAACAGACCAATAGGCCTGGATTTTTTAAAGAATTTTTGTCAAGGCCTAACAGACCAATAGGCGTGGATTTTTTAAAGAATTTTTATCAAGGACTAACAGACCAATAGGCGTGGATTTTTTAAAGAATTTTTATCAAGGACTAACAGACCAATAGGCGTGGATTGTTTAAAGAATTTTTATCAAGGCCTAACAGACCAATAGGCGTGGATTTTTTTAACAATTTTTCTCAAGGCCTAACAGACCAATAGGCGTGGACTTTTTTAAAAAATTTTATCAAGGCCTAACAGACCAATAGGCGTGGATTTTTTAAAGAATTTTTCTCAAGGGCTAACAGACCTATAGGCGTGGATTTTTTAAAGAATTTTTCTCAAGGCCTAACAGACCTATAGGCGTGGATTTTTTAAAGAATTTTTCTCAAGGCCAAACAGACCAATAGGCGTGGATTTTTTAAAGAAATTTTATCAAGGCCTAACAGACCAATAGGCGTGGATTTTTTAAAGAAATTTTATCAAGGCCTAACAGACCAATAGGCGTGGATTTTTTAAAGAAATTTTATCAAGGCCTAACAGACCAATAGGCGTGGATTTTTTAAAGAAATTTTATCAAGGCCTAACAGACCAATAGGCGTGGATTTTTTAAAGAAATTTTATCAAGGCCTAACAGACCAATAGGCGTGGATTTTTTAAAGAAATTTTATCAAGGCCTAACAGACCAATAGGCGTGGATTTTTTAAAGAAATTTTATCAAGGCCTAACAGACCAATAGGCGTGGATTTTTTAAAGAAATTTTATCAAGGCCTAACAGACCAATAGGCGTGGATTTTTTAAAGAAATTTTATCAAGGCCTAACAGACCAATAGGCGTGGATTTTTTAAAGAAATTTTATCAAGGCCTAACAGACCAATAGGCGTGGATTTTTTAAAGAAATTTTATCAAGGCCTAACAGACCAATAGGCGTGGATTTTTTAAAGAAATTTTATCAAGGCCTAACAGACCAATAGGCGTGGATTTTTTAAAGAAATTTTATCAAGGCCTAACAGACCAATAGGCGTGGATTTTTTAAAGAAATTTTATCAAGGCCTAACAGACCAATAGGCGTGGATTTTTTAAAGAAATTTTATCAAGGCCTAACAGACCAATAGGCGTGGATTTTTTAAAGAAATTTTATCAAGGCCTAACAGACCTATAGGCGTGGATTTTTTAAAGAAATTTTATCAAGGCCTAACAGACCAATAGGCGTGGATTTTTTAAAGAAATTTTATCAAGGCCTAACAGACCAATAGGCGTGGATTTTTTAAAGAAATTTTATCAAGGCCTAACAGACCAATAGGCGTGGATTTTTTAAAGAAATTTTATCAAGGCCTAACAGACCAATAGGCGTGGATTTTTTAAAGAAATTTTATCAAGGCCTAACAGACCAATAGGCGTGGATTTTTTAAAGAAATTTTATCAAGGCCTAACAGACCAATAGGCGTGGATTTTTTAAAGAAATTTTATCAAGGCCTAACAGACCAATAGGCGTGGATTTTTTAAAGAAATTTTATCAAGGCCTAACAGACCAATAGGCGTGGATTTTTTAAAGAAATTTTATCAAGGCCTAACAGACCAATAGGCGTGGATTTTTTAAAGAAATTTTATCAAGGCCTAACAGACCAATAGGCGTGGATTTTTTAAAGAAATTTTATCAAGGCCTAACAGACCAATAGGCGTGGATTTTTTAAAGAAATTTTATCAAGGCCTAACAGACCAATAGGCGTGGATTTTTTAAAGAAATTTTATCAAGGCCTAACAGACCAATAGGCGTGGATTTTTTAAAGAAATTTTATCAAGGCGTGGATAACAGACCAATAGGCGTGGATTTTTTAAAGAAATTTTATCAAGGCCTAACAGACCAATAGGCGTGGATTTTTTAAAGAAATTTTATCAAGGCCTAACAGACCAATAGGCGTGGATTTTTTAAAGAAATTTTATCAAGGCCTAACAGACCAATAGGCGTGGATTTTTTAAAGAAATTTTATCAAGGCCTAACAGACCAATAGGCGTGGATTTTTTAAAGAAATTTTATCAAGGCCTAACAGACCAATAGGCGTGGATTTTTTAAAGAAATTTTATCAAGGCCTAAAAGACCAATAGGCGTGGATTTTTTAAAGAAATTTTATCAAGGCCTAACAGACCAATAGGCGTGGATTTTTTAAAGAAATTTTATCAAGGCCTAACAGACCAATAGGCGTGGATTTTTTAAAGAAATTTTATCAAGGCCTAACAGACCAATAGGCGTGGATTTTTTAAAGAAATTTTATCAAGGCCTAACAGACTAATAGGCGTGGATTTTTTAAAGAAATTTTATCAAGGCCTAACAGACCAATAGGCGTGGATTTTTTAAAGAAATTTTATCAAGGCCTAACAGACCAATAGGCGTGGATTTTTTAAAGAAATTTTATCAAGGCCTAACAGACCAATAGGCGTGGATTTTTTAAAGAAATTTTATCAAGGCCTAACAGACCAATAGGCGTGGATTTTTTAAAGAAATTTTATCAAGGCCTAACAGACCAATAGGCGTGGATTGTTTAAAGAATTTTTATCAAGGCCTAACAGACCAATAGGCGTGGATTTTTTTAACAATTTTTCTCAAGGCCTAACAGACCAATAGGCGTGGATTTTTTTAACAATTTTTATCAAGGCCTAACAGACCAATAGGCGTGGATTTTTTAAAGAATTTTTATCAAGGCCTAACAGACTAATAGGCGTGGATTTTTTTATAGAATTTTTCTCAAGGCCTAACAGACCAATAGGCGTGGATTTTTTAAAGAATTTTTCTCAAGGCCTAACAGACCAATAGGCGTGGATTTTTTAAAGAAATTTTATCAAGGCCTAACAGACCAATAGGCGTGGATTTTTTAAAGAAATTTTATCAAGGCCTAACAGACCAATAGGCGTGGATTTTTTAAAGAAATTTTATCAAGGCCTAACAGACCAATAGGCGTGGATTTTTTAAAGAAATTTTATCAAGGCCTAACAGACCAATAGGCGTGGATTTTTTAAAGAAATTTTATCAAGGCCTAACAGACCAATAGGCGTGGATTTTTTAAAGAAATTTTATCAAGGCCTA